>NW_020537601.1:42212-120271 GCF_003426905.1 Ctenocephalides felis
AGGGTGTCCATTTTGAAAATAAAATACCAAAATAAAGTTAGTTTGAATTTAACTGACTCTGATCTTGTTTACAGTTACATCCTCCCTTGTACAACGCGCTACGAAGCTCACGAATGAGGACACGATGAGGCCGCAACGCCGATTGGTGCTCGGACGATCAATGAAAAGAACGACGACGTATATCAGGGATAGGAAAGCACTAAATATTTTTTATGGCTTTTTAATAGGCCTACTCTAAATATAAATCATGCTAAAGTATTGAGTAATATAAAAGTTAATTTATAATTGAAATAATATAATTAAATTATAGAAAATGGAGAAATGGTTAACAATATAAAACTTATTTGACAATAACTACCACAACTCCTTAAAGTAACTGCATATTTTTTAATAAACAATATTATTCTTATAATATTAACACACTAATGCGTTTAGCAAAATATTTAAAATATACTAATATAGCAACAAAATATGTCCTATACAGAATAATTTAGAATCAAAATACTCATTTTGCATGAAGAAAAAATTACGTGCCCTGCATGATAAAAAAATAATGCAAGTATTATCCCCATGATATATTAATATACGACAATGCCTGTAGCACTACATACTACGTGAGTGTAGCCGCCTAGAGTCGAACTGGCACGCAACGTGTAATGGTTCCTAAATGTGATCGCACGATTTTTTAGCAATTTCCAAAATATTTACATATTATGAAATTATAAATAATTACAAAACATCATGATATTAATCAAAATATTAACCCATTGCACTCGTATATCGGTACATTATAAACTATTATACCGATATACGATCGCAAAGGGTAATATACCGAGATAAAGTGGAAGTTAATAGGTAATAAAGAAAAAGAAAAGAAAAAATATAGCTAGTGAACCGCGATAAAAATAAATGTATGTCGGAGATATTGTTTAGAATAATTTCGATGTCAAAACATAATCTAAAAGATCATTAATTATATTAGGAATTAAAACATCGCTAAATGGTGACTTATACTCGCTTAAGAGAACCAAAATTGAGTTACTAATGTTGAAAAATTATATAGAATAGACCGCATTAGAAAATTATAATAATATATTAATATCTCTGATCGTTTTACAAATTATAAAATGTCATGATACGTATTCGTGGCCAACTTATGTCGCCACATCACTTCCCTTTCAATATCACCATATTAAAATGCCCAATTATTAATAATACAACAAGATTATTATAACTATAAATACGATAGGTTCTATTCAAAGGTTCGATAACAGGTTTCGGTATTCCATCTGCGTGTTACCAAGTTTTATAAAAAACAATAATTTTCAATTTTATAGAACTATAAACTTGCACAAAGTATGTCAATATTTGATATTCTCAACTACATTTATACTTTTGTTAATGTTGTGTTGCTCTCAAATATTTAGTTAGTGGTTCTTGTGATATTTCTTGTGATATTCACATAATTATTATGAACTAGATTTGAAGTAATAGTTATGTTTAGTACTTTTAATTCAAATAATGCTTTTGTTACCTTAAATGAAAATAAGTTATCATACTATCATCTCTCAGTTAGCATGAAAACTAATTTTGCCGTCATTGCTAATGCACCGTCTTCAGCAATAACCGAATATTGTTCTGTTACATGTGAGGATTGTGTTAATAATGTAGATCAATCATAGATAATCACTAGTACCAGTTTTATGGCCAATTATTCCGTATAAGATCATATTAATTAAAAATTTAAAGTTTATCCGATGCGAATTCATAGTCCGACGCATTTATAGTTTTATTACAAATATTCACCTTGAAAAATAAAAGAACAAACCAAGATAGTTGCAGTAAATTGTTGTTAAAGATAAAAAAAATGAAAAATGTAAATCAAAATTACTTATGAAATGTAGTTAATGTTCTGATTGCTAATGATAAAAAATGAACAAAATGAAATACACGCATCGTAAATGAGGTTGATAATGAATGGTAACACTATTAAATACAACGTGTAAAACTTAGTTAACTTTCTGATTGTTATCATTGATAAAATTGATTGATTGATAAAGCGAATTAAAAAAAAATCAATACACGTATCGCAAAGAACGTGCAATGAATGGTAAAATCATTGAATACCTGATTATAAACAATTCTAAATTTAGTTTATTTTTTTTATTGTTATTAATGAACAAAATGAAAAAAATACGCCCCTCGTAAAAGAAATTAAGAATGAATGATAATATTATTATATACCCAATTTTTTTAAAATCCATTCTTGTATCTTTCCTTCAGCAAAACGTTGGAGAAATTCTGAATAAAACGGTCTGGCGCCAAAGGCTAAGAAGGAAAAGTATGTCTTTGCCCGCCGATATTCCTACCACATCATGTATAGATTTATGCGGGGTTATGTTCCTTATTTAACGCCAATATAAAAGCGAATATAAAACTAAGTCGTAAAACGAAAACAAAGAAAATCAATAATAGTAATTGAATCTACAGCTACTTATTCATAAATTATAAACGATTGTATATATATATATATATATATATATATATATATATATATATATAACACAAACATTTTTTAATACAAATTGCCAAGTTACGCAAGTGGTTCTATACTAGCTAATGTTTAGCAAGTAATTCAAACAATTCAAATATTAATTCTGATTATTTGCAATATCCCTCTATCTTACTAAATTAATACCTTTATCAAAGACAATTGCAAGTAATTGAATTAAACATTTTGCATGCCAAAGCATTCCCATATATTCGCAAGCATGTATTAATGCGTAAATGTGATCAGTTATATTATACTATCAATCACCTGATATGTGTCAAATATCAGAATTAGTGTAAATGTATCAAAACCCGCATGATTTCATATTAAATCAATCACAAATTGCAAATCACACTAATAAAGTTATAGTACCTACTGTTGATTGATGATTCATAATAAAAGATTAAATGAAAACGTTTAGCGAAAGAACAATTTTCTATTAAATAAATATTAAATACATATCTATCATCTACTAATTACAGTTTTGATTTTAATAAAAACTATTTTTATATGCACTTGTGCATTTGGGAACGAACGTAGGCGTGGATTATATAATCAGATAAAAGTAAACATTGAGAGAAAGAACGATTGTCAATTGACTAAATCGAAAATCTGCTGAATCACCGAGCCTTCAGTATACTTTCGGTAACAGAAAAAATCACAAGACTTGCATGAAATTGTAAGTGCAAGACTAGACTGAAAAATCAACCGAATCAACTAGCGAAAGACTTGCTTCCCTCAAACATTAATCATTTAGTTTTCACACTTAAAAAGACTACCACTGGGTACCATCTGATAATCATATTTCTACAAATTAATCACCAAAATTACTAAATGACTTTTCAGACAGATTGTAATGATATGGAAATAAAATAAAACTCTATCGTTTACTAAATAAAGGTTTTAGATATTTATAAATACAATGATTCATCAGACTTGTCTAATTGTAAGTACAAATATGTTCCGCAGACGGCATAGTGTATTATTTGCTTATTACATTAAATGTATGACTGTTCACTATTTTGCACAATATGCAAAAGTTTTTATTATAACAAAATAAGTCATGGTATTATAAAAAGTAAGTTTTCATTTGTCTAATAAGACAGTTTTTCGAATAAAACAAGTATAATTATATTTTACTTACCACTATTCCTTAACCGGCCATGGTTCCATGATCAAAACGGGGTTCTAGAAACCACTGATTCCAGACTCGGTACCCACTTCGTCCATCTTGGTATAAATCAATGGTGCTAACAGATTTTCACTTAATCTAAAATATGATATGTGAAATTATTAAATAAAAAAATCCAACTTTAAATATGGCGTCAAATGATCAACCGCTGGGCTGCATTCTGATGACCACTAGGTTAAGGAATCACAACAACGGTTCATCAAACACATGTAGTTCTGATTGTTGTTCAAACAATAAAAACTAACACTATTTTATAACGCCATTATTAATAATCACACAATGTACAGTAACATTTAGTTTGATAGTCGTCATCGGTAAATTCGTTCAAAATCACATTCGATCCACATTATGTTGCACTTGTCATGATCAAACAACAACTAATTTTATTATTTCTATAACCTCGTCTCGAAACTATTTGGCCGAAATTACATAATATCATAGATAGGCATAAACAAACGATTTTACCAACATTATCATACATAATCCTAAAGAAAGTACAGGTATGAACAAGAATTTGAATAATATATTTAAGCAATAAATATTACAATTGGTACAATATATAATTCAATAACTATACTACACAATATTTAAAAACTTTTTTAGCTGTAAGTTAATCAACAATGTTTATATATATTAACTATAAGAACTATATAAAATTAGTTAAATATCACAAATAAACGCGAATTATTAGTACAATTTTATATAAAAAATTGAGGCGGCTATCAAAATAGTCCTAATAACATAATATTGTTACATAATATTTTTCATAACATAATATTTCTGAATGATTTAACAAAAATAATATTAAATTTTAGTTTAATTAAATTTAGGTTAACCGACTAACTTTCTGTACGTATTTTTTATGTGATGTTACTTTAAAATTCCCAAATTACACAATTAATTAATTACAAAACTAAATTTTATAAATTTATTGAAAAATTTAGATTTATCTAGAAAGTTTTAACAACAGCAATATTGTCTCTTATTATTTAAACATGAAATATTTATTAGTATACGATCAACATGAAAATATTTAATTTTAAAATACTTGATACAGCATTTTGTTGATTTATGTAATACTGTTATACACTTGTTTATTCAAAATTATGTTAGTATAATAAATCTATGACCAGCTAGTTTTTCTTGGGGATGTCAGTAAAATAACGTCGATAAGTTTAAAATAGAATAATAACAAAAATAATTATAGTATATATCGAAGAAAAAATTATGATCTAATCTAGATGAAACTAGACTGGATACTGACCGATAAAATGTATATAACTACACAAGCAAAAAATTGCATAATAGACCATCAATTTCCTCTTACAATATAAACATTCCAAAATATAACAAGGAATATTCAACATTGATTGTTTATAAAACTTAATTGTTTTAAGTTTATTATAAGTACGACCAATTAAATAAACTCATAGTATTGAACAACTTTTTTTAGATAAATCACCAAAATTGATGTCTGCAAGTAATTTCAAGGTACATACCTAATATTTAGTAAAGTGGATGCGGCAATTGTCTAACTTTCATGCTACCATCGACGCCACATGAAAATAATCTGCCAGCCCCATCCGTGTGAAGCTGGGTGACGCCTTGACCGATTGTCTTGAAAAAACTACCTTTGGCGTGTTCGCCAGGGAATGAATGCAAAAGTGAGTGGATGGACAAACCCCAGACTTTCACATCGCCATCGGCGGAACCCGTTACAAAATATTCTTCATTTGGATCCATTGCTAAGCATTTGATCGGAGTTTCATGGGCCTAATAGAAATAGAGAAATTTATTGTAGAAGCTTTCAAATACGAACGCATAACAGTCAATCCCCCAGAAACGAGATAGTCTGGGAATGAGGTTTCCATACTACGCGGAGCGGGAATTGCGTCAAACTACCGATAACGCGGTTTTCGTTTAACATTCCATAAGATCCTTCGGTCTCTAGTAACTGGATATTGTGGTAAAAGTTTTTATCATAGGATTTATTTCCGTCTATGTTACTTCAAAAAATATGTTTATATAAACATGCCAGTTTATATCATACCTGTGTACGACATCGGTTTTAGTAGTTTCAGTGCTGCTTCACAGAACGTTACTCTTTCTAACAAAAAATTGCTTGCATTTTTTTTATTAATTTCTTTTTATTTTGTTTAATAAAAATATTTTATAATTTTCTTAATTCTTACAACTTCCAGAAGAAGATCGACTTGCTAGTTTTTCGTTTTCTCGACGTTTCAAGACATTCTGAATCGTGCGAGACCAAACTAAGAAAAAGTATGTATGTGTCTGTCTGTGAACCGACGAAAGGTGAATTTCGTCACCGTTTTGTTAAAAACGGCTGCATCGATTTAAAACATTCGAACTCCATTTAATATCCTCCATAAGAAAGGCACACGTTGATTTGTATTATTTATTACGACCAGCTGGACCGTTACTTTGCGATAAATTGTTGAAAAAAAGACAATTTATGAATTTAGGGCCGACGTCCAAGTATTTGAAAAAACAGGTATGCTCTTAAGACATACAACTATTTGCATTTGGTATAATATTTAAACTATAAGCAATAGTTCCTCATATTATAGAAACAGCAAATAAATCACTCATAAAATATGTACTTGTTCTTTACTGATTATGTCGATTATTTGCATCTATCGGAATGTTGATGTAAGCTTGATCCAGGAAAAATACACAAAGTTGTATTCATTGTTATTAAATACATACCTAAATTATCAAAAAATTTCTCGACTAATAATTTTCTGATTGTTATATTGTTTTGTATTATATTGTACGACAGTTTATTTTGTACAAAATGCGCTATGAATATTCATACAACTCTTTAGAAATTACACATATAAATCTACAAGCACTACAAAATATGTTATTCTTTCAATTCGCCAAAACCGGTCTAAATATAATATTTTCTTGACAACCAGTACCGAAATACATACAGTAAAACCTCGGACTAATTGCTGTCGATAGGCATCCGGATAATCCAATGTATGAAGAATAATGATGTGTATTTATCAAAAATAACAAATACATACATAGATATCAACGAAAATCAATGTTTAATAAGAAATTAACATTTCCTTATGTACGTACAATATATATTTTCTTAGATCAGTGCAAAAATTCGAATTGTAGGTACATATAACTTTGTCTCGGTTAGTAGTCCGGATAATGGAGGTTTTACTGTACTTGAAACGTTCACCTTATACCTTATATTATACAATAATGTACAATAGGTGTAGTAATATGTATTATATATGTACAAGTTGTATGTGTATATATATATATATATATATATATATATATATTATAAATAAATATAAAATAAATAATGTGCGTACCTGAAAACGATGTCGCAATTGCCTTTGCCTGACATCGAAAATGCAAACATCTCCTTTTTTACCAGCTGAGATTAGGAGCTGATGTTGGGGTGCATAGACTAAACTAGAGGCACCTTGATCATGACATGTAAATGCAGTCACCTGGGATTTCTTTCTTGGCATCAAAGTATCCCACATTGCAACATTTTTGCTCTCAGAACTATGGCCAGCTAAAGAATATAAATATGAAATAATTAGATGGCATATGATGTATTATCAGTTAACTATCAGTCTTTACTTGCAGTAGATGCAAAATAATAATATTTATTCAATATAATAATAATAATTCAAGAATAAATGATAATAAGGAATAATTCAAGGTAATAATATGGTTCATTACCTGTAGCTAATAAACTGCAAGAACCCAAAAACACAAAATCTCCAATTCCTTTGTTATGGCACTGGTATGTCTGAAAAAATATTAAATATGAAGTTTTTATGAATCAACAGCAGTAATTAATCTATCGACTTACAAAGAATGATTGATTTGCATTACTGGCTAATCCCACTTGCCATAAGCTGAGATTGCCATCTCCGTCACCGATACCAAATTTATTTCCATGCTGCGAAAATCTCGCTCTAGTTACTTTGGCAAAAGTTCCTGGTGCTCTTGGAGTACATACCACTTGCTGATGACCCCATTCCCATAATTGTACTGAACCATCTTGCCCCCCAGTCAAATCTGAAAAGGTTAGAATGGCACAAATTATATAGTCAAATTTAAAATTAAATAATACAACTTAATAAAGTGTTTTTACTCACACAGTGACATCAGAGGATGAGAACACATTCGCTTAATGTTGTCTACTTTATGTTTCAAGACCTGAAAAGATACGAGACAATAGTCTTTTGTCATAAATTCACTGAAAAAACTGAGCTATACACATATAAATATGAAATAAATAATGATAAGCCAATGCAAAAAGTCAACTTCTGTTCAAATGTTTCTCTGGTTTCAAATCCATATCTACTGCTAACCCATAAAAAATCTAGCAAATAAATAAATATAATCACTTAAATAAAGAAGTGCATATAAAAGCTCAGAGTATTTAGTACCCATATTTCATTTGAGGATGATGACAAACTATGCAAACAAATGTAAATTATGTGCAAGGTATCCATTATAATGAAAATAACACAATTAAACATTTTCATGCATTGGGTCACATATATACAAAACAAATGTATATATTATTGAATGGACTAGAACATTATATTCAAGACAAATTAAAAAAGTCGTTACAGATAAAGAATTAAAATATAACAGTACTGAAATTCAATTCAATTTGTCTGGAAACTTTGTTACCGGCTTGAGTAAATGTTTGCTTCGGTCCACCACCAGTTGACAGAATCGATGACTGTGAGATCCAGGAAAACTGACACCTTTCATCTTATATCACATCCCAGACAGAATTCAAGGAAAGGCAGCACAAAACACACAAACAGACAAACGATATTTGCAAAAGCAAACACACACACACAAACAGTGACAGTTAATAGTTTTCTCAATAACGGAAAAGAAATCATGAACATAAGTTTTTTTTTAAAAATAAAATGGTCGTATATAATAATCTCCAAAACAGACTCATAATAATTTAAAAAAGATAAGTAATTGACGTAAGTGCAGTGTGTTCATAAGTGAAATGCACACTATTTCAAAATAGCCTATTAGATTACAATAAATAACTATCATAAAGTTCAAAGGTTCTATGTGCAATCTATTCTCTGTTGATTTAATTTAATCATTATTTTATACATATTTTAAGCATATCATCTATTGCAGCAAAAATCTATCTATTTATTATAAGCTGCATACTTTCCTGTGTAGGAAAGTTATTAATCAAGTACTATTTAACTTATCTTCCATAAAATAAAATCAAACTATTAATCGCAATAACTAATAAGGACATGAACATAATTGCTCATGATATCTGTCAGCGTGTATGAGAAAGCTAGTATATTTATTTGGATGAAATGGCAAAAAGAAAAGAAGGAAGAAATATCAAAAAATCATGAAATGACTCATTTATCTGCAAAAGTCGTTTTTAACCAATTCAACATTGATTTCATTATAATAATACTTCTTCAATCTTCAAAACATTTCACCACAAAGTGCCAGTAAACTGTCACAAAATTAGTAGTTGCATAAGCATATATGATATGCATTTCGATAGATTATTTAGTATTCGATATAACATATTTTAAACATTAAATTATGTATGTACTTCAACCATTGAATGAAATTATTCTACATGATATGATTATATATATATATATATATATATATATATATATATATATATATATAAATATTTTTAAGTATATTACCACAGATGCACCTCTTCCTGATTGACCAGCAATTCCAGGCTGAGGACTGGATGGCATTGCATAATTATGACCGGAATTTGGACTATGACTCAGAATGTTTCTAAAAGTTTTATTAATTTGAGTTTTTGAAAAATGTTAAAAATAAATGTGAAGTAATTATAGTTTACTTGTCAGTTGACGTCTGAATAACAAGAAAACCGCTCGACGGCAACGTGTCAACATCTTTGTTTAAATTCATGATATCGAATTCGCATTCATCTTCTAACCAAGATGGTGAATCTAATAATAGGGAGATATCCATTTCTTGGATTTCTCGTGGTGTTGCCAGAGCTAGCAAACCAGGATTTACCTAAAATAATTGACACATTTATGCTTATTGAATCATAATCAAGTATAACATGTGTACCAATATTTTCTTACCTGATTTAAGCAGAATGCTGAAATATGATCTTGTTCCTTATGAATTATTCGTACGGGTTGCTGAAGTTGTTCGGTTGGCAATCTGTCACCATCTTGAACAATTGAACCACTTCGAGATGTTCCATCCACAACAGATGCGCATCCGGAACCACCATTTAAGGGTTCCAGGATTGCAGCTAGCGATCGCCGTTTGCCAAATACGGCTCGAATGAAAATTTCCTTATGAAAATATAAATTTAATGCAATTAATAGTTGTTATGAATAATTGATAACCAAGTTTTGATTTACCAGAGTAAAAAAAAACTTTGTAATAGACGAAATCGTTACAATTAAAGCAAGCACCACAAATGTCACGTCGTCAGAACAATATTTTGAAAATTGTCTACTATTTTTGTTTAACTTATAAATATTATTAAAATGTCTATTTGAAATTGAAACATTTTTGCATAATTTTATCATATATTTTATTACCTGTACAAGTTCTTGTTTGACTAGATACATCCACAATCGCGTAACTGGTGCGGCAGCTGCCAGTACAGGACTAAAGGGTGTATTTCCCTTCTCCAATAACGATCTGAAATACATAAAAAACCATCAATGCAAAATTATATCAAAACACAAAAAAATTTCAAATTTTTAATACAAACCTGTATTTATGGATAGCAGGTCCAGTTGCAGTGGTTTCAACATAACATCCTGGAATGTAGTCTGCAGGAGCTGGACCTCTAGATTCTAATTCCTCAGAAAGTAATTGTTGCCACTGCGATAATGAACGCAAAATGCCATGAATCAGAGGACTGCTCACAGGCAATTCTGAATTGAAATGTAATATAAAAATATCGAAAGTTGTAATGAAAAACTAAATTTAAAGAAAAAAATGTATGATTATAAACATAGTGTTGTGGAAATTGAAGTTACGATATTTCTTATTTGAAACAAGTTATTATCATAAATTAATCTCAATGCTTAAACACATTTGCTGGAAGACAAAAAAGATAAAATGAACAATTTTAAAGATATTTGTGTTAAATTGTCTACGGTAATCCTTTTCCACAAATTACCGTTGTCTAATTTTCTATAAGGATAAATCTGGTTGTGGCACAATGTTATAATGTCCACATATTAATAACAACTATTCATGATATGAAAACACAGCTTATGAAAATATTAACCTTGCATTTCTATTCCAGCAATATTGAGAAACTCTGTCAATTGATTCTGCACAATTCGTACAACAGCTAATCGTATGATAGACCATGAATATGAGTGTGGATTCGAATGCTGCGTATTTTCGCGACGATGTCTCCGAAGTGCAGTTGCTACTTGCGAGGACCTGGCGTCAGTGCTCAGAGGATTAGCAAACACATCCTCTTCATCTTCTTCTTCAGACTCTAAATCAGATGCTACTGATTCTGCTGAATCGTAGTCGTAATCGTCCGAACCAACATACTGTGTCTATTTTGTAAGTAAAGTAATATTGTTCAAAATTTGATAAATTAGCATATGTTTAAACAATGCAAATGAAAATTATAAATATTATATTTACTTACCTTTTGTAAGAAATATGCTACCATGGACATTTCAGGTGGAACAAATTGCTCTCGATAAGTTGGTTTATCTTCTTTCATATTCGGTCCACTTTGTCCTGAAAACTGTCCCAGCAACTTCATGTTCAACCTGACTCTTTGCTTAGTTAGTGATGTAACTGCATTCCACATTGAATCTTTAGTGGTTGTAGGTTCTTTATCTTGATTAGCTGCAGGTTGTGGTTGGAGATTAGCAGACCGCAGTAGCTTCTTGACACCGCCTCCAAATAAGCTAGCCCAAGTCATATTAGAAAACTTATGACCAACTAATCTGTACAAAATATGGGAATCACATGTGCAAAGAGAGTAAACTACTAAAGCCATGTATGTAGCTACAAAAGATTCGCAAAGAAGTAGGTTCAAACGAGGCGAATCTTCATCTTTTTCGCGTGCGAGCAAAGCTCGTAAATTGGTAACACCTGGCCATTTACTTGGTGGTGTACTAACAGTGACGGGCTCATCCGTTGAATATTTTCTTCTTCTAGCGTGCGCTCCTCCAATGAGATGAGTACTACCACAGGTAGCGTTAAGTCGCGCTATATTTTCTAAACCGGGGCTTAAAAATGCTTCGTTCGATACCGCGTTCTTTATACTGCATGTATCACTGTCACATAACGATTGATAAATGCAAGCTGATAAAGCCACTGCTAGATCTCTGAGCTCAAAAACTCTTCTTAGTTGTTGTATATTTGCTACTTGAGGAGGCCCTGATAATTCTATTATTGTCTGTAGCATATCATGTGCGTGAGATTGCAAGTGTCGTACTGGATCAGCAATAACTGTTTTATTGCCAGCAACTGTCGCACTTAACAAAGGCAATGTAGTAGGGAATGGAAGTGGAGATAAGAGCTGTTGTTGCGACTTCTCTTGCTGAAGTTCTTGAAGTAACAGAATTAGCTCCATTCTGACCGATGCTAATCCGCCGCCACTTGCTCCGTGTAGTGAACAATATGATAGAAGTGTTCTTAGCAATGTTTCATTTGCTATAAAATTTCAATAAAAAACTATAAAGTAGTTGATAAGCGAGATTTAATAGTTATGACAAAATAAATTACCTTTCAACCACTTCTTCCTTTTAGCAGCTCTTTGAACTTTATTCTCAAAGTCTATTTTTTCAGCCATCAAAATTTCATGTAGCGTTGGCCATTCATGCTTAGTACTTGGTGTCGGCGTATCTGATCGTTCTAAATTAGTTGTTGAGGCATTAAGATTGCTTGAACTTATATCCAATGTTGAACTTTCGTGAATTTTCTTAGGCTGGACATTTTCGCCGAGACTGTAACCGCAAAGCTGTCGCAGAGCGTCAACTTCATGTTCCAACCATATATACAGTTGATATCGAAGTTGGCCTCCTGAAGATTACCATTCAGCATATTATTAAATTTCACTTTCATACAGAAAAATATGATAAAACTGACTGAATATTGTATAATAAGAAATTACTAAATCTTACCATCAACTTCATAACCAGTAGCCAATGTGGACAGTTCCTCCATTAGAATTTTCAAGCATGCAACAAATTTCAATTGTTGTGCCATAATATCAAATGTACCTAAAGATTGTTCCGGCGGCGCCGGTGTTTCTAATTGTACTTTCTTATCAATCTTCATCATGGGTGCGTCATCAGACCCAGAAGAACTATAATAGAAAAGCAATAAAAACACAGAACTTAATAATAATAGAAGCTAAACAAGAGTTTACTTACTGCTCTGATTTATCATCATCCCAATCTAAAACTAGTTCCTCTTCTTTCGTATTGCTAACTGGAGCACCCCAATCAAAATCTGAGCTTTCTGTTTTTTGTGCGGGCGGGCCCCAGAGATCATCTGATGTTTCTGTGTTTGTAATATCTAAATATAAAAATATTAATAATAAATACGAATACCAGAGTACCAGATTTGAAATTGATCAAAATTCATACCTTTGGTTGTTGTATCACCGAACGATAGCATGCCTGTATCAATTCTGAGATCTTGTGGTTTACCTTTGGTTGGACTATTTAAATCACCTGCAATTTATTAAAATAATAATAGAATGCAAAACTTACTATCATGAATTATCATATTAATGTTTAATTTCTTCAATAGGAAGATTTGTAGTAAATTTGGGAGTTCAATGATTACCTTGAGATGGATCAATAACTTTATTTGGAAGTTTACTTAGGACTTCTAAAGCCAAAGCTGGGCAGCCCGCTTTAAAATGACCATGAGCGGTTGTAAAGTATAATTGCCTTTCTAGAGGTGTAATGGAATCTTCGAGCATTAAATGTCTGCCTGTATCAACTTTGGAATTAGCATCCCCAATAACACTAGAATAACTAAAGCCGCCTAGGGCAACATGTACTTTTTGTCTTTCCTGTCAACCATAAATTATCAAATAAAATTGATTTATATAAATGTGAATAATTAATTTATAATTAAATATACCTGAGCTGTTGATGCAATATGTTGTTTGATAAGTAATGGATGTGTTCTCAAATACACATAAAAGTTGAATACATTCGGATCAGTTGTACAATGTCCGTCAGTTCTAGTATCTGCTTCGTCATCATGGGCGGAATGTAAATGACCGACGCCTGTTTGTAATAATGTACTTAAACTAGTAGAATGTTCTTTCAAAATCCAATAAGCCATGGATCTTAAGAAAGGATCTGGATGCATTTTTGCTGTGTTCTGATTGTTGCCTTCAGCGTCGCAGCTGCAGAATAAAGAACACGTAGTCAATTATCTATTTATTTCGTAGTTCGAGGTATTATTATAAAATTATTTACATACCCAAGAATTTCTTCATAAAGAAGCCGTTTTAAGTTTGGTGGATTTGGTTCGCGATCACTTTCATATAATCTAGCGATCACCATTGCTAGTTGCAAATCTTCTAGTTTATTCAAACAAACTTCCAAAGCATCACGCAAAGCACCAGCTAATAAGAAAAAGGCAACTGCATGTTCAAATCGCTGTTTTCCTAACAACGCGAAAGCGTTCTTTAGTGCTGCTTTTCGCCAACGATCTTCTGTGAAGTCATTGCTGAAGAACTGTGAAAAAAACATTTTAAACATAATAGATAAAAACATTTATCAACCAATTTATGTAATCATACCGCCGTCATTTTTTCATCTCGTTTCGATCTAAATAATCCCCAAACCAGCGTTTTCTTCTTCATTGCAATGTAATAAATAGCGGCATCTAAAGGATCTTGATTAACTTGATAGGCAGCCTTAGCCAACCTTTCTACACAAGTTTTTAATAAAGTACTATTACGTAACCACCATCCAACACCCAATTCCTTAAGTGTGTTCCATTTTGCTTGCCCTTTCGCATATGAAGGTATAACGTTTAATAATTCTTCCTCGCTTTCGGAATGGAATGCCCAAACTAAATTGTTTGTTCCAACTCCTTGTCTTTGGAATTGAGCTCTCTGTGCAATAGGTAGACACCGCAATAAATATGTGTAATGTTTCATGGCTAATAGAAACCGCAAACCGCAATCATCCAATGAATCTACAATAATTTTTAATATCATAAGCAACGCGTGATCGGATATAATTATTTTATTAAAAAAGCTATTACTATATTATCTAATCTATTACAAGATTAAAAATATAATATAAATATCGGTAAATACCTGTTGAAATAACTTCAGTGTCCGGTACTCCGCTTAGATTTTCTTTAGCAATTGCATTTCGTGCAGCATCATTTGCAAATCTTTCAGCAAAATCAGTGTTACATGAAGATACTGTGTCAGCCAAGGCCAGTAAATGCATCTGATCTAAGCTGGACAAACCAGGCATGTGGGTATGTGTCAAGAGTCGTGAGAGTAAACGACCTAAAAAGTGAAAAATGCTATTTCAATAAATGCTATAAGTTTATAAATTATTAATAAACTATACCAGGTACGTTAATAATGAAATGTTCTAAATTTTCACAAAAAATATAATGAGTAAATATAAATCTACAAGCTACAAAAATTTATATTTCTAGTGAAATATATTCACCAAGTAATAGGAATTGTATTCTTTCAATCATGCTGCATGCATGCTGCTGCCTAGTGTATTTCATATACTAAATTATATTTTTTTGACATTGTTATTGATATTCAATAATTTTTTATAATTTTTACAATAACTGCTAATAAAACTATTAGTTGACCTATGATGTACTTTAATTTACCTTGTCTAGGCCCAAAGTAAGATAAACCTTGTCTTTCCGGCACTGAAGCTCTTCTATCAAATCTTCTAGGTGAATCTGTATCACATTCCAGTAAATCATCCAAAGTTTCCTCGCAATTAGTTGTGTTTGCATCAAACAAGTTATTATATTCCTATAAACATTGTTTATTATTGAACGCTGTTTAATTAATAATTTTAATAATATTAATTAAATGGTTACTTACTTGTCCATCCTCATTTGTAGCAGCTGTCTCTTTCTCAGCAGCAAGCAATGTCCACAACGGCAAGGGTGGTATAGAGGTGATTTCTGCATAGTCTAATGTTAACTCTTCAGGAAACTGTAAAAAAATATATTGTTTTAATATAAATTTCAGCAATATAAAAAATTTCAGATATCACATATGTGCTTATTCAAAATATCATAATATTGGAGTGTCGGGACTTACTTGAGTAGTAGAATTTCTTGGTTCTAGAGGACTGGCAGTGCCAGGTACACAACTGACCGACAAGGTTCGCGAGCGAGACCACCCGCGCTGAAAAACAATGCCAGAAATAATGGAAAATAAAAACATCAAAAGCATAGTGATTAGTAGTATATCACAGCTTTTAGCATGCCAAATTAATAAAAGCAAAATAATGTGGTGAAGAACTAATTTATACAAATAATAAAATACATTATAATATAATATACAAAGTTGTATAATGCCACTCAATAAGTCCGTAGGATAACTAATAATGATTTTGACAAAAAAAAAAAAAAAGAGTTTTCCTTAGTTACCTTATGGACTTATTGAGTGAAGTAATATATCGTACAGAATAAACAACCACATACACTTTCAAACTAACAGTGAATGGTTAGTATATATTGAAGAATGGGTACAGTTAAAAACAATGTGCATTGCAAAATAAGTGAATTAGGATTTCTATACCTGTCTGGTTAAACTGTCTTCATCGCCCCCTGCAGTATTCAAGGAATAAGTTCCGCTGATACATCTGTATAAAGAAATCAAATATCATATATTTATGTTCGCTAACTTTCTTCAAGTAGCTACATTTGTAAAGCTGTGTATTTAGAATCTGTTGATGATGACACCGCTTATATTGACTAGCCGTTTATAATGACGTATACTACCAAGTATGATTTTTATTTGAAAATTCTTTACAAATTAATTCATAGCAATATCGAAAATAATAATTTGACCATTACAATGTCTTTTGAATATAGATACTATGTATCTCTATTAAAAAAATTAAGTACATACATGTTTACATAAAAAGGTTTTCTTCCACAGAACGCTTTATATGGCGTCCGCTTATTATGACTTGTTCGATAAGAGCCTTGGATGTAACTATAAAAATATTCAACTGTACACACATATGTAATACAATTACCTTACTAAATGTGCTAATATAGCTTTAACCCAACGAATTTTCCCGCTGTTCAATAATTCCATAAGTTGTTTAGGATGATATTGTGGCAATACAGGACACGCTATTCTTGAAGCCTCAAATAAACCATAGTCAGGCATGTAATCTAAAGCAGGCGCCTATCAAACAAAAACAATATTCACTTTTTTCTACTGAAGTGATAAAAAGAATTATAAATCATTGTTACAAGTTTTTCACCTGTTCTGATTGTAGATTTGTATTGCTTTTCTTTCTTCTGTCTATAGTGCCACCGCCTTGGAACATTTGGAGATTAATAGAACTGACTCTAGACAAGTGAGGCATCGAACTAACATTATTTAACCGTCTTTGAGAACTCTCATGAGCAATTGTACGAAGATCTTCATCTCTCAAATTTCTAGTATCATATAATTCATCTGATTCCTAATAAACAATTATTTAAATTAATTAATAATCAATAACTTTTTAAATATAAGAGGACTTTGCTGTTTGCTGTTTTATTATTTTTTTTTTAAATATTTTCTCTAGATAAAATATATGAATATTTATGAACCGTTTCAACCGGCGATGAATTACCTGTGGTGGTGTTTGTCCTTGATCTGCATTTGCTTTCCATTGAGAATAAACATGCATTTCGCTGTCCATACCGACAACTAAAATTCCATCACGAACCCAAGAGATCTGCATCGGCAATGGAGGAAGACCATCTGCCGTTGTTAAGTCAATTCGACGTAATTTCATCCATCGGATTTCATCATTGAAATGAGGCGCGGCCAAGGAACTCGCTTTACGCAATATCGGTCGATTAGTGGAAGCGGATTCTTTCATTGCCTAGAACCATAAGAAGAAAAGAATATTCTTTAAATGAAGTAGATACTAAAAATGTCAAATTCCTATATACTCCATACCTTCATATTAGCTTGTGCCAAATCTGTTGAAACTGATGTAAACAACATGACTTTACTTCCAACAGCAACAGTTAAAATGTGTGAACCGTCCTCTTTAGATATCCAATCTAACTGTACAAGATGTTTTTGTGTCAAAGGACAAGTATTTCCATTCTCGGTTATGGACTTTCTAAGTGATTGAAGAGTAGAAAAACTTGGAACTGCTAATAATCCTAAAAAATGTTTATTTTCAAAATAAATTACAGTTCCAAATAAAGCAATAATAATATATTTAAAACATATTAACAAACAATTTTACTGACCAGCATTGGCTTTGGTTAACCCATTCGGTGCTTCTGCTGACGTAGGAGATAGTGTATTACCATGGACAGATTCCGTACTGGTGCGATTATTTCGAATTTCATCATGCGACAATGTTTGTAATACCTGAAACCAAACAACTGTTAACATTCTATATAATGTAGTAAAATGATAACAAAGAATTCTCAAAATGAATGTGTGTTACCTGTGTCAACCTTTGTTTTTTCTGTAAAAATCTGCTGTCATACAATAGCTCAAATCAAGATGAGGATCAACTTGAATTCTAGGTAAGTGAATGTTTTTCAAGTGGATTGTGTCTTCTAAAACCCATTCAGAGCCACCAGTACTTTCACATTCATAAATAGCAACACACAAATTAACGAATCTGGATTCGGGATCAGATTTATGTGGACGAGTGAATGATTTTCCATATTTATAAGCACAAGCTATTCTTCCCGAGTATGCGGCACTTATATTAAGTGGTTGACCTTGAAAAATAAAAATAATTTGATATGAATATTTACATAAACTATTCAAATAATATTGATGTGCTTTCAGTAATATATGTAAATATCTGTATATCTACGTCTAAAACATACCCGAAATATCTATTGTTGATTCCTGATCCTTTCTAATCATTTCCCATTCACACCAATTGTATTCTCTTGAACCTTTTTCCTTTTCGTTCGTTTTAGTAACCTGGCATTTCCAAAACCTAACAGTGCTGTCAGAGCAAGCAGTAACTATAATATAAGGTGCGAAACATGCTGGGTAAATTGATGATGAACTCAAATGTCCTGCAGCTGGTGAGGCATGCACAACTTCCACCCCCTCAGGCAAAGGTAATTCTTGTTGACATACCTGGAAAATAAATACAAAATAAAGTAAATAAAAATATTGCAATACAGCATTATAAAATTCTCATATGTATTTAACCCTGTTATTATTGCAGACATTCATAATATTGAAAAATGTACTAAAAATACGAAATGATCAAATAGTCAAAACTATTAAAATCAGTTACCTTTGTTGTACTAATAGAAACGTGAGGCCCTGGCGGTTCAACTACAGGTTCTGGTTGTGGATTAAGTTTGGTTGTGGAATGTTTTGGAGCAGCCAATTCAGACTCATCTAAATCCTGAACTAAATTTGAATCTGGTACATACATCATACTTGCTGATAAACTTTCTGAAATAGACATTAAAAAATAACTCTAAATGGGCAAATTAAGAAGCATTACTAAACTTATCATCGATATCAAATTCAAATATTTTATCTGAATGCACACGAATATCTAACCTTCAGGGTCAGGCTGGGATGCTATGACTAATCTCCACATATGGACAGTAGTGCCTTTAGCAGTACGTTCTAGGACAACAATGTAAAATGGTTCTTCAAACACAGCGTTTTGTTGTAAATCAACCATAGCTCCTAGTTGAGACTCCATTAAGTTCGGAGTTCCTTCTCTTAGATCAGCAGAACTTTGAAATAATGGAGTTGTTTTGTCTTCAGTACGTTCACCTAGAATAAAAAAATAAACATTTTTGAAGTTTATCCATTATTTAGATTAATATTATGCCAAGATTTTAACTATTGTTAACCTGTAATCAACTGCTCTTGAAACACATGAAGAAACTGCGTATTTTGCCAATCGTGCGTTGCATCTTCAATAGCATCTAATTGTATCACACAACCAGGCCGCGCAGTCGACTGTTGTGAAACTATTTTAATTCTCTCTTGTAAAGGAAAAGCTGGACCCGCTACTTCCGATGAGCAAGCAGAAGATAGAGACATCATAGAATCCTTTAATAAAAAGTAGATATATAGAAGAAGACATATAACTGAAAGCAAACTTTGGATACATGAATTAAAATGTATTTATTAACAATTTATTACATACCTTCATCTTGGATCTTCTTTCAGACAAACTAATTTCAGCTAACAAAGTTCGAGCATCAATAACAGCTTGATATACTCGCAAGCATTCCCCATCACTGGCTACAAAACATGCTGATGGCGAATTGCTCAAGTTTCCCAAAGTAGTACTGAAACAAGAATATACTGATAGATTATTTTCATATGGATAGATCAGAAATTGACGGATTAATAAAAATTCGATCATTATTGTATATGTATATCGAACAACTCTCTGATAAATAAATATATTTAGTATTACAGCAGGAAAAATATATTCCAGTTTTCCAGTTAGTTGCTGTTACACAAATTATTCAATTGTATAATGTTCATTTTCCTGCAGCATCCAAGATCATAAAGTAATTATTAATCATTATATTGAGCAAACTAAGATGATATATATTTTTTTCCTTCATAAAAATTACAGAAAATATAATGAATATTTAATAAACAAAGGTGCGTTTAGACTTTGGGATACTAGAAAATTTAAACCAAGTAGTAAGTCTTGCTATTATCTCGGATAAAGTTTACACATTTCACACAATTTGAAAATCGTATAAATCATATAAAAATTTACCTTGGTAACAGAGTGGGAATCCAAGCAACATTACTGAATGCAGATATTTCTGGACTATTTATTCTAGCAAGTTCA
Source organism: Ctenocephalides felis (assembly GCF_003426905.1). Taxonomy (NCBI): domain Eukaryota; kingdom Metazoa; phylum Arthropoda; class Insecta; order Siphonaptera; family Pulicidae; genus Ctenocephalides; species Ctenocephalides felis. The sequence goes on from NW_020537601.1 coordinate 63,031, forward strand.
CTAACTCCACCCGACTTCGACAACGGACCGACTGCATCAACACGCCACAAAATCAATTCAGAACAAAAACCGGTTGGAGAAAAAACGTCCTTGTTAACAAAATGCTCGTAAGTCGGAGTAGAACTTGCCGATTTTTCAGTTTGTGTTGGACGCGGGGCTCCAGGAACAGTTGGAAAATCTGATAAATTAATATTATATTTAGAACAATTATAAAGTTTGTAATTTTTGTTACTACATTACATTTATTAAATAGGAAAGTAAATAAACATATAATTAAAAATATAAATAGAAATTATTAAAATTATTATGAAAAATATTACACATTACCTGGAATATTATGATGAGAAGTCGTTAAAAGAAGAGGTAGAACAGGATGACATGTGATATCATTGACTCGAAATCTGTGCCCAGAAGCCCTTGATGCATGACCAATGCTAAGTACCTGTGCAAAATATATATTTATAAAACTGTTAATGATTTTTATCACGATGCAGCTTTATGTTATTTTATTTAATAAAAGTGTTATTGCATATAGTATAGAATAGATAATATAAAGATAAAGATTATATAAAGCTTACCTGAGAAAACTTTGATTTATCTGCAAAAGTTAACTGCCAAAGATTCAAAGTGCCATTTGAATGTTTTGAAACCATAGATATAACAGGCGATGGAGGTGCTGAAAGCATATCGCTTGTGGTTGAATTAAGTATCATACTTGCAGAATGTGGTGTATGATTTTCGCCTGATGGTGCAGGACCTATAAATTAAGTAATTGTTATTTGTATAAAATTTATGTTAAAATTTTTAAATCTCACTTGGTGGATCAGTAGATGGTTTCTCATGTTGGTCATCTGCATTTTTTGGCCATTCCGGTGCAGTCTGATCCTCTTCCACAACGCTAGGAAGTGGACTGGCTGATGCTTCTATGCCAATCTCAACACCCTAAAATATAATTATTGATTCAAAATAAATACTAGAGTTAAAATAATTGACTCTTGATATTCTTCATAATAAATATTATTGGCCATTTACAAAAAAAATTGATGAATATGAAGTATAATCTATTTACCGTCTTTTGTGAAGTTGGTTTTGCTGCTCGCACCATATCTCTGAATTGATGTGATCCTGTTGTATTGTACAAAGATAAAGTAGTAGCCATACTCATAGCATCGCCAAGAGGAAAAGCTCCAGGAATTCTAGTGCTGAAAGATACTTGGGCTTGGCGAAATGAGCCAGGATGATATTCATCCAACCATTCCACAACCCTTTTAAAATTAAAATAATCTTTATATATCACTAATAAGTAATAAAACATCATGTTTTAAAATAAATATTTTATAATTAGAACAACGTTTACATATGATGTTCTAAGTAATTCCAGTAATAAATCATAATATAAATTGTGTCACATTCATAATAAAAAATTGCTTCTATACTTGTATACTTTGAAATGTATTAAGTAGAATTTCAATATATATATAATGTGAAATTATGCTTTAATATTTTCACTTACCATATAAGAAAACTGCCATCAATTGGATGTACTGAAAATAGTAGGTCGGGACTATGATGCCAATCTCGCAATAAGCAATCTATTTTCATATCAAGCGAATCAGTAATATGCATTCCTATGCCACCACCTCCTCCAGTTACGTCAGTTGCAAAGGAATTGATGGATGTTGTATTTGATAAAGAGGGATCGTGTGTTTTGTTGATGTTGCTCATGACATGCTCATCACTACCGCTTTCATCTTGCGAATATGATTTATTTACACGACCCATTTTTTTACTTTCTTCATCATTGGGTTCCACAATACTTGTTAGATATATAAAAATATATTATAAATCATTTTATGAAATTTAATGCACATTATTGAATAATTAATGCTCTGTATAAACTGGTTATTACTTTCATGTACATATCGATAGAAATTAAGAAAATATTCTGAAAACTTATAAGATTCTAAAGACTAAAAGCTCTATTTCTACTGAATTATAAGAGCTTATACACAAAAAAAACTCTATTTGAATATATATGTTATTAATGATAGACAGCTAAATCAAGAAAAATAATATGTTAACAATAGAAAACGGCATGTTTCATTATATTTGAGGACATAAAATATATTTAAATGGTATATAACAAGCTAAGTTGTCAGTATAAATACCTTGGATTTTGTACATGTGTGATATTAGCTGCTGCTTCTTCCTTTTCGACAACTTTTCTAGTGAGTTCCTGTAAAATTGCTTCAGCTTGCAAACTAAAATGCATTTCTTTATTATTTAACCAATGAAGTATGAATGAGGGATCTTGTTGTGAAGGATGAGAAGATTTCATCGAAGGAACTAAAGGAATATCAGTTTCTGCATTAATAGATGCAGCAAGATGAAAATGTAATCCTGCAAGAAAAATTGTATTGAATTATTTATTTGAACAATACTTTAAAATCTTTGCATCATCACACTGATAAAGTTTTCAAAGTTATTTATATTATACCTGGTGTAACGCCAGTTCCATGATATCCATATGAAATGGAAATCATGCACACTATTGTCGAGGGCAAAGTTGGTATAGGAGATTGCCCACCTAACCCGCCATTGGGTAAATTACCATGATGTTTGGCATGCCTTCTTATATGAAAACACGTTTTCATATGTTTCAATCTCTGCATAAACCGATGCTTATGTCTGTGAGTTCTAAATTTAGGATTCTGTGAAGCCAATGGATCAAACTGATTCATATTAACTAAACCATCATCAGGTAAAACAGTTTCCACCACCAAATTCGACAGATATTATCCAGACAAGAAGTTACCAGCATATTTGATACTGAACCTTTGGGCATATATTTGCTTGTTTTACGCCAAGAGAGATGTGTTAATGCTCTTGGATGAGCTATATAGACAAAGCCATAATTTGTTCCTGATTATGACTTGCATATTGGATTATTGTCCATGCTCTTTGACGGAAACAATAAATGTTTATTTTCATACCAAATCTTGACAAGTCTATCATTTTTACCAGATGTTGCAAATAGTGTACCATCAGGGCTAAACTCCATATGATACACAGGAGTAGCAGTTTTTGCATTTCCAAACGCAGTCCCACCACCCTTCATAATAAGTAATTATTATAATATTCTACTACAATAAGATTAGTATTATATTACAAATATTTCAATATGAAATTTACCTGATCATCTTTTCCTTCCTCTGGTTCAGGTAAAACTTTACTATCTCTGTCACCTCCAATTTGGAATGTCCACACCTAAAATATAAATATAAAAATTTAGTTCAATTAAATAGTATGTTAATTTTAATAATATTAATGATTAATTACAATATGGGCTTCAGAAACAAATATTTTTATAATTTTAATAAATTTATCTAAACTATTAGATGATAGTATACATTATTATAAAAAGTCTTTGAAATATTAGCACAAATATAATTATCTAACTTATGCTATTTAATATGTACACATCATGAGTAAATAACGCCTAAAGTAAGTATTTGATTAAAAATTACATTAAACATATAGACAAATTAGACTTTATTGATAGTAAACTTGAGCAATAACATTACTTTATATCGCTCAATTACCTTGAGAAGGTTCTGCAAGATCGTGATCTAGTGGTACCAATTTTTGGTGCCACATTTGAAGTACTGCTCCTCCAGTTAAGAGACGAGTTCCTTCTAAATTCCATGATAAAGCAGCGATATGGGAATCTGCCTGTAAGCGTCCTGTCTGGACCCAACGATACTCTAATCCCTGAATTGAGAAACATTAATATAGAGTAAAAATTGAGGATTGTGACATCAGTGAAAATATTAATGCATATTTATACTTAATACTTTAAGATTTACCAAATAATGTCATATGAATGGTATACAAATGCTACACTGGGAAACAAATTATGCAATGCCAGCACAAACACATACAATGATTAAATAATTGAATACATATAATAAATACAAAAAAAGTATTTAGAAAAAAATGAAACTTTTTCTGACCAGTTCTGAATCTTAGCCTAACTCAATTTTTTGCTTACATAAAAAATAGTTATTCAAAAACGTACATCAAAATTAATGTAAAACTAAATAATTTTGAAAAAGCTTTCATTCTATTTATTAATGTTTTGAATAAAAATTACATACGTGTGAACTATCATTGTGTATTAATGGCGTTGGCTCAAAAATGCACACTTGATCTTCATAGGCTGCTGCTATTTTGCCAGTGTCTGTGCTACAGTCGAGAGATGATATTCGAATATAATTGTGAACAGCTCCAGGAATAATTTGGACACGTTCAAAAGTGCTGGCCAAAATAACAATGTTACAACCTGCTGCATATGCCTAGAATAATATAATAGAATATTTTAAAATTGTAATGTATACAATTTTTATAAATTTTATGACATAGCTATTGCACTTAAGAAAATGTTGTGAATAGACTATATTTATTTTAACAATGATTCATAATAAATGCTTGAAAAAACTTAAAGAAAGCGAGATTCTTTTCTTCTTATTTTTTTCTTTTTTTTATTTATTATATTTTTTTTATTTATTTATATATTATTTTCATATCTCAGTTAGACAGGGGTGTCTGGTATGAGAGATTATAAATCAATTTTCATATTTTATATATACATATCATTTGTCTATTTCATTCTACAATAATATAATATTTATTATATATTAAATATCCATTCAATCTTCAATTTCTTTATAATATTACTTTATTTTTCTTTTGAAATTTTTGTCATCACTGGTATTTTTAATATCGATTCGCAGTTCATTATATTCATATTATTTTACTTGCGCTCCATATGACATTTACTCTTAATTTCTTCTTTCTATTATGTTCGATGTGAAAATGTTCGTGTTGTCTAGTGGAGTGTTCGTGTATATCTTGAATTATGTCTATTGTTGTGCTTGTGTTTTAATTCTGTTATATTTCATTTTGTGTATTAATTTGCATTTCTCTATTTTAATTATGTTGTTTAGTGAATGAGTCTGTCTGTAAGTATTTAGTGGGTGTAAAATGTGGAAAATTATATGATATTTTTATGGCTTTACTTACTATTATATGTATGTCATTTAAGTTAGCTTTAGTTGTTTGTCTCCAAGTAGTTATCCCATATAAAATTATGGGTATTATATGCGCTTTCAAAATTAGTATCCTATTTGTGGATCTGTTTCAAAGCTCCCGTTATTACCGATATCTTGTTTTTAATTTCATTTATATGTTTTGTATATTATAAGGCCCAAGTATTTTATGTATTCCACTTCTTCTATGTCTGTATTATTTATTCTAATGTTTATTTTAGTAATTTCCTTGCATTTTTTTTGTTTAAAATTTTCCAATGTTAATCGTTAATTTATTTTCAATTAGTTTAAAAAACAACTTTCAAGAAGCAAGACTATAGTCTTGAAGAACTATTATAAACATAATATATTTATATCAACAATATAATTAAGCATATTAATACTTTAAAAAAGAAGTTTCAAGAAACAATATTCTAAATAGTTTGTTCAGACAATAGGAAAACTATATCGCCGCGATATTAATTAACTACAATACAATATGTAAATATATCTGTGTTTGTTTAAGACAATATTAATCTATGAATGTGTTGTGTAGTCAGCTGATTAATTTTTTTGCTCTATATGGATAGGCATAGGAAACGATGGCAACGTAGCAAAAACTTACAACATTTGAAAATATTTATAAAACATTTATGAGTGTTATTATTAATTGTGCAATACCGTGAATGGGATTCCTTCGACAGAACCAACAGCAAAACATCGATCTCCTGCATTACAGGCACCACTTAATATTTGATGACAGTTCATCGTGACTGCTACAAATTACCACACGGAAAATATCTTTACTATCCTACACATAATATTTACATACACTATTTCGTACAATGCACATTTCACATATTCATAAATTTAAAATATTCGTGTTACGACTCCATATCGATTCACTTCTAATTCAACATTAGTATTTGACCAATAGATCTGACGTAAACGTCATATTGACGTACGAACAGTGTTGCCATCTGTAGATAACACAACACAACTTCAGCTGACACAAGTGCGGTGTCAATTATTTTAGAGGTTATTTTGAAATTTAAATACTTAATTTTTAACTTAATCTGCGTCACAGTAATTTGTACCCTAGAATATGATTTATTCATATAAATAAAAGCCGTTTCTCTCTCCCGATTTTTACGTTCAGAAGGGATACTTAAAGGGTCCTCCGCTCAGACGTGAAGGCGCTGTTTTCGGCATTCAAATTAATGGCGCAAAATTTGAAATGAAAACTAGTGGGGCGCATTGCAACGTGCCTTAAGGCAAATTGCTGGAACTTCCCGTACCAGACATTATTTTTTTTCAAAAGATTAACATTTTCGAAAAAAAATTACTCTGAAAAACTAGATTTTTGAGAAACTATAAATTTTTGACAAAAATTTACTTTTTTTTGAAAAAAAGACTTTTCGAAGAAAAGTGCATTTAGAAATATTTTGGAAATTCTAAACTTCTATTCAAAGCAATCGTACTGCTTTAACTGCATAGAGACGAAATATCGAAGCGCGTAAGCGCCACGCCGCCGTCTAACGGATAAGCATTCGTACGGAACCCATAGGAATTTAAAACAAAATTTATATTTATTGTTAAAATCTCAATAAAATATCTGATAATTTGATGTGCATATGTGTAATGATCATTTTTGACCGCCAGATGGTATTTTTTTTTACTTTTATTACTAGATCTCCGAAACTGCTAGGCCTGCCTTCATGAAAATTTGATCAGTTGTTTATCTTGTTAATACAAGTAAAACGTTTTTTGAATTATTCAAATCGGACTTTTTGCCCCATATCTTCGGAACGACTAGACCTGCCTTTGCCAAAACTAATCAGCACGTCTCCTTATCAATACGAATAATATAGACTAATAATATAAAACATTCAATATACTATAAATCACTACATAAAACAGTCAGAGGATAATTTTCCTCGTTTGATTATTTTTATTACTCACAGACAGACCATATATAAATGGTATATAAAGTATGGTATGGTATTTAAAAATGATTAGAATGCTATTAAATATTATATATGTTATATTTTCACTTCTGAACTGAATACTTTCCTCAAAAGTATTCGAACTGAAAATTCTATTGACACAAAATTATAAATTGTTAAATCTCAATTCATATTGATTGTCCTGTTGATTATTTTCCTATATCGACAAGTTCATGCAACTATCCCTGAAACAAAATGCCACTTACACTTAGCTTTAAATTCAATTACAATATGAATTCAATCAAATTACACACAGAAATATCTGAATTAATGTAGTTCAGAAATATTTAAGAAGTCAAAAAATGTTTAGGTTTCTTTATATATCTTTGCTAATAAAAAAAATACGGAGATGATTATATTGACAATATAAAATAATAAGATTATATTGAAAAGTTTGAATACAAAACTGGCACAATTACCACATATTATTAAACAAGTATTATAACAAAAATATATATAAATTTAATATTATTATTAAATAAATAAATGAAATTGAACATGTTGTAAGAGAACTCATATTTGCAAATAATGTTCTATATTTTCATTGAATATTTTACATATTTGTGCCAGAGTGTAGATTTTTTTTTACACAAATTTATACGTATTTTTTCATGAGCTTTGATAGTTTCTGCTTGAAGTATTCATACACAAATTATTCATTTAATATGAAGTTTTTTAATAACAAAATACATATATTGGCCTCATGGAATTATATAAGAACGAATCATTACATTTAGTCAACATTTATAATATAAATTTGTTACTCAGTTACATTACGGCAACACATAGTGTTTACTGGGATGTTTATCTTAAATATATTACATTAATTTGCAATTCTGTGTTCAACAACTGCTTGGAGATCAATAATGAAATCATATTTCATCGTCCCTGTCTGATACATAAATAATTTACAACTCAAAATAATTACAGTATTATTCTGAAGAGCAGTATAACAACACCAGAAACAATTAGAACTTGAAATAACTTTGAAGAATGGCCCAGCAGATAACCAGTCGAGCTAATGCAATTTACAATTCACAATGATAAAAGTTTAAATGTTAGTCAAATCACAAGCCAAAAGATTGTTTATATCTCTTAGATGTTATTTCTTTCAAGGCAATCAAGAATCATGACATTTTTTTCAGGAATGTTTATGGAATCTATAAAAAAATCAATTAAATGAAGTTTAGTTATATAACTCATTGTTCCATAGTCGATGTATTATACATCTGAAATAATTGTTATATCAAAATTATTGTAATGTATACCTGCACAATAAACCTTCACCATTACAGAATGTAATGTCCTATTAGATATACTGAAATACATTACACTACCAATATATTCACTTGTAACAGAATCTATTCAACCATTGAATTGAACATTCTCGTAAATGTAAATTTAAAAAAAAAATATATATAACTGTCTGCATGTAATAAACAAATATCGATTTTGTTACAATAATTATGCACAATACCACAGACATTTAATACGCCATATTTTAATAGTAAATATTGTTATTTGTGAATAAGAAACTGTTTATATACCTTAAGATAATGTGATAACATAAAAATTAAACATACAGGTAGAATTATATATATTAACAGTGTAAAAAATCTCATCTTTTTTTTTGATAAATATTTATTAAATATATTAATTATAAATTGAATAAAAATTGGAACATTAAATTGAAACAAAAATTGAAACTGGCTCTTGATTTATATAATCTTAATATGAAATAAGTGTTGGTAATTTAGGTACTATACTATAGTGTGGAATGAATATAATTATCTCAGTTTATGTTTGTGCGCAGGTGGATGCCAAGGAAATTTAAATACAACACAAATTCAAATTCATTAATGGTTAAAAAGTTTATCTCATTATTTATTTTTATTAGCTGTTTGAAATAACAATTTGGGTTTTATCTCATTATTTATTTAAAAAAATATATAAGCACTGGAATTGCAACATTGAGGTTTAGTCTGCGTCTTCTGAGCAACATGATAAACTACTTAGATCAGCATGGTCTATCATCCAGGTCCAGAAGCAGGATTTGAAGTGAAAACTATTAGAAGAGTAATCTGAAATAAAAAATTATTTTTAAAAAATATATATAAAATAACTCCAACAAAAAACTTATTCATGATAATTCATATAATTTTAAAAGAATTTTTAGTGGAGTGTCCTCAATTTGACATCAAAATTTCCTGAGAGTTTTATCGTTACCATAATTGGTACCAATACTTATGTAAAGGGAAAGAATGAATATTCATTGAATAAATAAAGCTAACTATATCTATATCTTCATAAATAACGTTTTCATTAATAAATTATTTATTAATGACAAAAAAAATTAAGATTTATGATTAGAAATGCTCACGAAAGTTAAAATTTTGTGTTGCACATACTTATACATTCTCAGGAAGTGAATAATAGATTAAATTGAATGAGATTTTTGATTAATTAATAAAACATTTTTCAATAAATAAAAACTCTAGAGGCTTTGATAGTTTCAAACGTTACTAAATAATTTAAATAATCCATTTTCTTAAAAATACTGTTTCTATATAGTATAAACATTTAACACGCTGCATTTCTACGAAAATCCGGCCCGGCATAATGTCAAGTATAATAAGAATATAAATCAGTTTTCTGGAACCACGCCATATTAATAAAGTAGGCGAGTACGTCCATTCATTTCACAAATCAAATTCAGATTTCGATTTATATCTGTATGCCTATAAATCATAGCCTACGGAGTAGTGTATAGAAATAGTTATAGTGCATATATATCCATAGTAGAAGTGCGCGATTTTATTTTATTTATTTTACTATTACATAGCCCAAGGAGTATATCCAGAAAAACTTGACAAATCCTTAATATGAAATACAAATAAGTAGTTATTAAAACCAAAAATAAAAAAAATTAAGTACAGATAAAAAAATTACTTGTACAGGGAAAGCTTTGCGTGTTCTCAAATATAGATATTTCAGAAATCTTCATTAACTTTCAGTATATATTTTAACTGATCGCCGGTAAATTATGAAAAAAAGGTAGAAAATAAATTATTTTAGCCATTTTATAGTTTCTACTATACTGTATTCCAAATTAATGAGAAAAATAACCCTTCTCATATCATTCTTTGATTACGACTCGATTTTTTTACAAATGTCACAAATGTTACAATAGCATACATTTATATTAGGTAGTACAAATTATTCTATTAAGAGCATTACCATAAAACATATTAAGGTAAGATGTTATTTCAAATCATTTGCATAAAGGTCAGCCTAATTTATACTGAACATACGTTAAGTTCAACAAATATGAAATATAATAAATTTGAATGCATAGAATATATAGTAATTTTAACAGCAAAAGTCATATTAGAGTGAAATTTTAAAATGCATCGCGTGCCTTAAAGCAAATTGCTAGAACTTTCTGTACCGTAATTTAATTTTTTAAGGTCAGAAAAGAGAAAAAATAGATTTTTTTTGAGAATTTCGAATATTTTTTGAACATTTTTGAATATTTTGAAAACCTTTGGAAAATTTTAATATTGAAAAAATGCCATTTTTAAAAATTCTTATTTTTTTTGAAAACTTTAATTTTCTAATTTTTTTTTAGTTTTGAAATTTCTTAAGAGTTTTTGATACCAATTCATGTCGGTTGATCCATAATGTCGAAGAAGATATCTGAATTTTAACCGCCAAATGCGTTTTTAAACATTTTTTTCTTTTGGATCTCCAAAGCCGCTCGACCTGCCTTTGCTAAAATTAATTCAATTCTTCATTACATCAATACAAGTAGAATGATTTTTGAGTCATTCAAATCAGACGCTCCGTTCTCTCTCAAACTTAATTGCCATTTTCGACACTCTCCGCCCCGTATCTCCGAAACGGCTGGACCAACTTTTGACAAAAACTAATCAGCACATCTCCTTATCAATAGGAATCGAATGCTTTTTAAATAATTCAAATCGGTTGAGCTCCTAAAAAGGTCGCCGCAAAATTATATACACACGTAGATACACACACATACATCCACTTTTTCTGAAAGGTATGCCAGAATGTTCAGAAACCTCTAAAACGTAAAGATATGCAAAAAAAATATATTTTCCATTTTTGCACAATTACCTATAACTTACCCTACGGGAAGTTAAAAGAGTATATTATTAAATACCAACATAGAAAATAGTAGTGACAAATAAATTAAATTTCTCACCTAATTTAATAGACGTGATATATATTGGTATTGCAATAGTTCAAAAAATCAACATCAACTAATCCAATCACTCTAAAAGCAAAACTTCCACCAACAGTTTTTTTTTTTTTCAAGCTTGTTGTAAAACACTAAAAGATTTTCAAGCTCTTCCACTAGTAAAAGAGAGTTAAAATCATGGTATGGGTATGAAATGTGTTTGAGTACATAAAAATTCAATACCTGCGTATACCTACCCAGTGTGTAACATCGATAGATTTATTCCCAGGAGTGTTTTCCTGTGTTATTTACTTTCAATCAGATTCGACGAGTAGTCGGGTCCGAGTCTAAAGTAGAAAGTATCTCGCGCTGGCTCACTGTGGGCTATAGCAAACATGATACATCAATATAGAGAGATGATCCCTATGTTGATCCTGGATTATAAGCATCCACGGAACAGTCATAAGAGAAAACGAGTTTTAGATTTCCTAACAGTTTATTTTTATCTTTATTGACCGTTCGGAGAAATGAAATCGGTACGAAATTAACACATGAATTATTCACTCAATTGCGCAACGTATTTTGATAGTTATGATTATTGATACTGTTAGCTCTAATTGGATTTTTAACTTTCCGTAGGGTAAGTTATAGTAACCGAAAAAAATCGAAAATGAAAATTTTTATATATCTTTACGCTTCAAAGGTTTCTAAATATTTTGGCATACCTTAAAAAAAATTGATGCATGTGTGTGTGTGTGTGCGAATACAAATTTTTTGTCGATGATTTCAGGAACACCGATCAACCGATTTGAATAATTTAAAAAACATTCGATTCGTATTGATAAGGAAACGTGCTCTTTAGTTTTTGGCGAATTTCCAAAATATGTCAAAATAAAGAAAACATTTTTCTTTCAAAAAAAAATTTTTGTTTCAAAAAGTAATTTTTTGTCAAATTCCTAGTTTCACAAAAATCTACTTTTTTCGAAGTTATTTTTTATCAAAAATGTTAATCGTTTTAAAAAAATAATCATTTTTGGTACGGGAAGTTCCAGCAATTTGCCTTAAGGCACAATGCTATGTGCCGTACTAGTTTTGCTATATTTTACATCTTTGGCAGACATGATCACATATTATATATATATATATATATATATATATATATATATATATATAAAACAATAAAAGTAATAATTTCAATAAAATATTCAATATATATATATATATATATATATATAAATCAAATTTCATTTAAAGTGCTTTCATAAAATTCATTAAAGTTTGGAATAATTAACTACGCTCTTAGTATATGCACAAATGTTGATTAATAAAGCTATTAGTCAACCAGTTTGAGCCTTAAGGCAAGTTGCTGGATCTTTCCGTACCGCAATTAAAAACTCAAGAGAAATTACACAAAATGTGTACACCAAATGACATTTTTTTAACTTATTTTTATTGAGAGTCCATAACCGCTAGACCTGCCATCCCAACAATTTAATCAGTTTTTTATCTTGTCAATACAAGTAAACCGTTTTTCTAATTTTCAAAATCGTATTCTCCTTCTCTTTAAAACTGAAATACCGTTTTGTCAAAACTAATCAGCACGTCTCCTTATCAATACGAATCGAATGTTTTTTGAATTATTCAAATCGATTGATCGGTGTTCTCGAAATCGACGACGAAACGTTGTATCCGCATACACACATCCATTTTTTCTAAGGTTGAAAAACATTTTTAACGTTAAGATTTTTGATTACGAACGATATTTAACACGTTAATAGCCATGTCAGTCATACGTGTCTGACGATAATATGTTCTAAGAGAGTCATGTCAAACATGTATGTCTGACATATTGCAATTTAGTAAAAGTCCACTTGTCGCAAAAAAGTCTAATAAAGTTACCATGGCTCATGAGACAAATTTTCTGTAATTATCTGAACAATCCAAAAATAAAACAAACCAAAAACTATTGAACTAATTATTTTTACTATTACATCATCGTTATCGTTATCATTATATACCGAACAGATTTATATGGAGGTTTTGCACAAAAATTTTTAATCACAGTAAAAAATTGTCATCTGAAATAGACTATACTGTGTAAAATATAATACATAGCCGCTACAATTTGAAAGTTTAATTCATAAGTAATCGCAAAATAATTTAATATAAACATATTATAATTAAATTCTATACATATTTGCGAATTACCCTATTTATATTACCCTATTAATCGAATGAATTGCAATTATATAATAAAATTAAACAAATTAATTAAAATATTTATGGTTTGCAAATATTTTAATTAAATATAAATTATAATTTACAAAATTCAAATTTTAATAAACAAGCGATTGTTTTCATGCCAGTTTTGTGCACTGTTGAATTAGAGTATTGTAGTTGAAAAAATAATAAAAATTCACCTATACATTAAAATATGCAAAAAAATGTGTCACACCTCAACTTTGCTTGCACAATTATTATTATTATTTTGGCTTTACCTTTTTAGACAGTTTGAATAAGATTTATTACTTTGTTTCACGCCAAGGAACTTTCCTCTGTTTGTTGTGCAAGTTTGCTCTAGAAAATGTACGACTTCCCGTCTTTGATATGCTCCTTAGATGCTTTTTCTTGAGGACTTCTTATTTTGTCTTTCGATATAATATTGTATTCATCCTGCATGTGCTATTGTTCTAATATTCGCCTCAATTACCTTTGTATAGGTCAGAAAGCTATACTACATGAGGAACTGAAAAAGATTAGTTCGATAGTTCAGAAATTAGATTAAATTAGATTAGATTAGATAGTTCAGAAAGTTCTTGCAAAGGAATCATAAATGATATAAAATGCATCTACAAAGTATGGTTAGTGAAAGAAATGCAACTGTATGAAATATGATTCCAAAATGGATTGAGAATGAATGGAGATGAAAATATGCATTTCAAGTTGTTATTCAAGTGTATATTCAATTAGAATAAATGGATCAAAAAAAGAGTTGTAGATAAAAATAGAAATATAGGAAATTGAAATCTTACGTTTTTTTGTATTTTGTTGTTTTATAGAATATTGTATTCATCCAGCACATGTTCCTGTCATTCTAATATTCGCCTCATTAACAGCATTGTATATGAGTCTATAATAGATTGATATTGAGGAGACTGCTCTTAAATTGAGAAAATTAGCAATTGGAAGTTAATTAGAATAGATGGAAAATCTTCTAAGAAAAAGAAAAAAAAAAGAAAAATTAGATATATATTTAGGAGAGAGTAACTGCTGCATGGCACTGACAATTAGAAGAAATGAGAGGTTATTACTAACGATGGAGGTTGCATGTGAATTTTCTTAGTAGATAATATAAAAAAACTGATAAAATTGTAGAAAAATAATTGAAAATACATAAAATTTAGACCCTGTAAAAAACTTACATAAAAAATTTGATTGTAAAGAAAAAGAAAAAAGAAAACTATCATATACCATTATCGCTTGAGCAGGACACTTTTGTTATATGTAAATACATACATAACACACACACATACACACACATGTTGATTATTCGTCTTATTTAATGTGGTCCCCTTCAAAGTAGTCCCCCCCAGATATAATACACTTATGCCAGCGTTTTTTCCAATTTTCGAAGCACCCTTGATATTCACTTTTTGATATGTCCTTGAGCACTCTCGGCGATTTTCTTCAATCGAGGAAAACCGCCGTCCTTTCATGGGTCTCTTCAACTTTGGGAATAGGAAAAAGTCACACGGAGCCATATCTGGTGAATTTTTGCACTTTGCAACACTTTATTTCATTTTTTACGCAAAATTTAATACAAATTCTTTGACTTTTTCAATTCTTCCATTGTAAAAATCGCCGAGCTCAGAAATACACGTCGAACCTTAGCGACTACCACAGACAAAGTAAACAGTGAATATAGCTGAAAATTTCATCATACTTTAGGGGCATGTATACCAACACAATAAAAAAAAATTTGACAATCAGACACTCCAGACCCGCGAAATTTAATTATTAGTAATTCCGGGTACTTTTTGAACAGACCATGTATACTAGCAAACGGGGCGAACTCCGTTTCACCATCAGATGGTTTCATTTTTTGTAACATCTCGTTTGGTGATTAAAAAATGAAGAAAAAAATTGTACAATACACATGATTGATTTGATGGTTTCCAATTGAAATGTTAAGAAACGAATAACTTATTATTTTTACCTTTTTTGCACAATTTCATAGTGAACACAGTGTCGGTTTGTCACATGAAATTAACTGAGCAAGAACAATGAGTAGCTGTCAAACAAATGAGTAGCAGTCAAACAAAAAATATTAGTTTGTAGTACATGCTAAGTATCGGAGATGACGCTGCATGTAAAAAACGATATTTCCGCTTTTCTGGATTCTTTTTCTTCAATTTTCTTTGCTGTAAACCTCATGGTGCCCGAGACCTTTCCAACGAATGCAAAATCGTCGAAATCGGTTCGTGCGTTCTGTAGTTAAATCGTCAGGAAGGAAAACCCGACTTATTTGTATATAATATATATATATATATATATATATATATATATTATATATATATATATATATATATATATATATACGCGATTCAGCAATTTTATATATATTTCCACATATGTCTAAATTAGATAAATTCAAATACATGTGTAATGTTCTCTTGATCTTGATCTTGCGAAAGCCAGTCCAGAGTTCCACTAATATC
The DNA here is from genome assembly GCF_003426905.1 of Ctenocephalides felis. Taxonomy (NCBI): domain Eukaryota; kingdom Metazoa; phylum Arthropoda; class Insecta; order Siphonaptera; family Pulicidae; genus Ctenocephalides; species Ctenocephalides felis. The sequence continues at coordinate 79,043 of NW_020537601.1, forward strand.
TAGAATTACCTAACAAAAATCCTTCAAAACTTTTTCCATAACTGTGATATCCCCCTGGAATAAGAAACCATTTTGTTTCAAATTATTTTGTCACTATATGTTCTTCAGCAAGACATGTGCTTTGGGTATTCCACTAGTATACACTAAGTTGTCATGTCAATTTATCGGAACATGATGTTATGGAAGCCAAAACGTTTGCTATTTGTTTGCCTGGAGTGGTATTTCTACAAAAGAACACGATTATATTGTATTAATTAATCAAATAACTTAATTAACCACCAAGTATAAGAAATACTAACAAAATAAAATTGATTACAAACGCTAAATATTTGATTGTAATATTTTTTATTTGTTTGTTTGTTTCTCATTTTTATTGTACATTTACATATGAATAATTACAGATAGTTCATCCTAATATTCTTATCCTTTATTTAATATTAAGAAACATGATCTTGATATTCGGTCATCGAAATCGCCTTTTCGCATTATAGATTACATGGTTAAATTTTGAAATACGGTAAAAGTACTTTCTGTATTGACATTAAAGAAAAATCATTCCAAAAGCGAAAAGCTGGTTTGGTCAAATTTTTCACATGAATGTGGATAGACAATTTAGCAAAAGTTATATGATATTTGTTATTTAATATATAGAAATATTTATATATTAAATAACAATGTTTTATTATTATTTATTACGTGATATTTTGTGTTTGGCAGAATAATATTGTTTTAGCGCTGTTTCGTAAAATCTAGTGTTTCAGCATTTCGTTATAAATAGTTTTGAAAATTGTTCTGTACATAATAAATGATTCATAAACGTGATTTAATATTATGTAAATGAATATAATGAAATCATATATAGATACATAATTCAAAATAAATATTGTCATTTATGAAAATTTTAAAATTTTTAAAGTTTTGAAAGTTTTTTTATTAGTTTTAAATCAGCAAAATATTTTCAGCATAAAAAATGTCCAACCTTACAATTATGTGAAGAAGTTTCAAAAATAGCGAAAAAACTAAAGATCTAAAAACAATTAGGAAAATGTAGTAAAATATCGTAAACAAGGAATTAACTTAAAATATAAGAGATTTTACTGAAAATAAAGTTTTCAGTGAAGTAATTTAATTTGAAGTGTTGAGTTAGAATTTTAATGTTCATTCCTCATACATGTAGTTTACTCAAAATGGATAATGAGGTATAAAGTATAAAAATTGAGGTTGTTGAATATGAAATTTTTAATTTTCTTAATGTAAGTAAATTATAAACTGTTTTCCAAACATGCAACTATTTTTAGAAGATTAGAAATTATATTTAATAAAATCAAAGAATCAAAGATTCAATAAAATAACAGAATAAATGTGTAATTTAGTTCTAAGATTAACAGAAATTTAACTCAGTGTTACTAAAAATAACAGAAGTCATAAACTCTAATAAAATACAGAATTATTTTTCATCAATTCATCAATATTTTGATCAAGTATAGGAGTGAAGCAGAAGTTATGAATATAATTTTGCATAGAATATATTCAAAAATCATAAAATTCATGTAATTTAATTCAAAGACCATGGGTTAATATTTCAAAATGTGTTTGTTTTTGTTAATGAAATCATTCAAAATAAGCAGAGAATCATGAATAACACCTTAAATAAGGAATTTACCTGTAAATAAAATAAGAACTGCAACTGAAATCATGAGGTTTTTTTTTATAACGTACATAACTAACATAAAAAGTTGTACAGAAAATAAATATTTGCATATTTCTGAACTTAACTGCACAAATTATAAATATAAATGTCGATATCTTGAATGTTTTTGCAAATAACGCGAATTAACTATTTTGTTGGTTAAAGATGGCAGTGGATTAGAGACTATTATCCCTTGATGTATAAACGTTGTTTTTACATTTAAATAACGAAATGTTTATTTATGCATAGAAAAGTGCGGAACAATCTGAAAAAGCGCCATGTTTAAACTTCTGAACAAGAGTTTTTACGAAACGGCGTGAAGCTTAAGTGAAAACGATGATACGGTTCTGCGTTATGTTGTGTGTGACTTAACTGTATACGAGTTTTGAAACTTTAACTTTACTCAATGATTCCCATCGTAAATATACTCATGAACAAATGTAATGAAATTTTATTTTACGACCTGGAAAGGTATTATAGAGGAGTTTGTTTTATGAGACTTGTATAGTTTTCAGCATTATATTTTGCATTACCATGATAATGCGTTAGTTGTTTTTATGAGAGATGCTTGCAATACATAAACGGAGGTGTATAAGTGAATTCTATAGTCACTTCAATTTATTTACCTCACATTTTTTAAATAATTTTAAGGATTATATACAAAAACATTATTTTTTGTTGTTAGCTCATTTCCTAAATTTATTTTCATGAACATTAGAAATTTTAATTTAAATATTTGGTATTATAAATTATAATTACATATATTTTAAATATATATATTTTGATCTCGTGAAAATATGTCTTCTGTGAGTACATATTAATATTAACATTTCAAATTTATTCTCTCAAGCAATTTTCGCTATTTTTATGTATGTTTATTATCTGTAATGTTATTAGTTTAAGTCTGCTTAAATGGATTTTTTATACAGATGATAAACATCAAACAAAAATCGGTTAAGAACTTACATTGAGAATTTTATTATTAAAAGGTACTTAGTAGAGTGAGAATGTTTTTTCACATGTATTTTCAAACACAGGATTGATGTTTGAAAAATGATTAGTTATTGTGTTAAAAAGTGAATTCTTGCATTTTTAAATAATTAAGTAAGTGTATAAATGTAGACTGAAATTTCTTTTTAATTTGTTATTCTTAGTTTCTGAAAAGGAATTGAAATGATTGAAAAAATAAATAAATAATAATCAGTTGTATTCTCCATGGTTTCTTCAAAACGATCAAAATATTAAAATTTCTGTCTCAACTATAAAACAAATGATAAAATCATAACTTTTTTAGTTCATGAATATATTCACTTGCATCGCATTAATGTTTATATAATTTATATTTTATGTATGCATAGTTTCATATTTTTGTCCTATATCCTAAATTCATTGAGCTGAATTTATATTACATCTAAATATTTATACATTTAGGTTTAATTATTTATATTTACAATTTGCACATTATATGCTATAATTTTAAATCGCACTCTTTTCACAATCTCTTTTAATTATTGTACAATATATAATCAATAGTCAGTAAACTTCTCTTAATATTTCTGTTTTCATATTTTTTGACAAAATGTATATTTAATTTGATATCTATTATAGTAGTCACAACGTAGAATTGATAAAATAGTCAGTGGTGTAAATTAATTTGTAGAATATTTCCATGAAGATAAAGAAATAATGATAATGTCACTCTAAAATATTTTACTCTTGGGAGTAATTTATTTTGAAATTTATGATTATTTTATTATCTTAAATCGTAAGAAATGCATAAACTAACTAAAATTACATTAAAAAGTAATGAAAGTTAAAACAAACTTAACAAGCTACGACTACTTAGCACCAAAGTAGGTAGTAATCTCTGAAAATGATTGCTTTAATTGCAATCATAACATAAATATGGCAACAATATTTTAACTTCAAAAAGTATTATATATATAGGTTCACAATTAATATATGCTTATTACATAACATATATATCATGTGTAACGATTATATTCATATATTTCTTAAATTTATTAAAATAATATTTTACATATATTTTAAATGCTTCAATTCACGTTTAAAAAATAAACATCCTTCATATTTATGTAACATAATTACACTAACAGTTACATTTTTCAATTAGTAATCATTTAGCTAATGCATCATAATTTTCCTCGATAAATAAATGCATATATAAAACTCTGATAAATATATTAAATTGATACTTAACATTATCATATAAAATATTTTATTTGCCACTAGAAAATATAATGCATATAAATGCCGATATAAATTTAAACGGAATGATAAATATAATTATATACCTATATGAAAATATCTGTACAGTCAATATAATAAATATTTTTACATTAGTATATTAAATCTAGTATGTACACGCTATCAACATATTTCGTAACACCGAGTCCTTAGAATTCAATATTTAGTAACTAGAGAAATTGCGTTTCTATGTAAATGCCATTTTCATACTTTCAGTAATTTTGCAAATTATTTTGGTTGGTACAAAGTAAAAAATTATTCTAAATGTAGATTTATACCATACCGTGATTCAAGAAAGTAGAAAATTCAAATTATAAAGCCGATAATAGATCAACACACATACAAGTACATATTTACAAACATAATTCTTCAAATACAGATATATATTTATATATCTGTATATGTGAATTGATGTCTTAATTTTAAGTAGCATATGCAAATTTACATTCTAGTTAAATAATTTAAATTATCTTATCTCTCTATTAAATATCACCAATTGAATACCATCCTTACATTCTCGTTTCGTTTGTTACCTAATGGACTACAATCGGAAATACAGTATTACGTACAATTTATGCGAATGCATTATCACCTCATTTCTGCTTGCCTTAACGGTTTTCTCGAAAATATTGAGTAACTCGTTGAAACAATTCTCCTTATCAAAGCAATCAATAGATTGTTAGATGTGATAAATGAAAATAATTTGAACGAATGTTCGTGCCGCGGTTCTGGAAGTTCCAGAGGACAGAGCGCAAAGTTTGATTTTGTACTTACTTGTGTTATTAACCTCCATAAAGCCAGTATAATATACTGCGCCACCCAGCATGATATCGCGATTATATAAATTTTACCTACAAAAGAGGAGCATGCAAAGACGACGAAGACGCTTAGTAATATCGGGCAGAGGAACTTGCTGACGATGAGTCCTCGGAGATTCCGGAGCACGGCGCAGACCTCTAGGCATATGACGGCTACGACTGCTGACCTCAACCAGCGCGTGAGCGTCAAAATCGGCGTTGCTGCCTGCTCGCTGCCGGCGTGCAGCAGACGCGCAAATGGGCCGTTGTCCATTAACGCGGCTATGCCCAACACGACAGCAGGCAGAGCGTGCAGAGTAGCAGCAAACGTAGACGCGGGGAGAGCTCGCGGTGAGGCTGACCCCCTCGCTGCATGGCCGCCGGATACTCCCCTGGAAACCGAACCCGATGCGCCTGGTCAAAGTTACAGCATAGTGTCAATCACAGCAAATGTTTCGAATTGGGGTTTCGAATAGATTATGTGCCCTGTGCAACTATTCCAGACATATTCTAAACTTGGGAATTGTTGCAAAGAGAAGCTTCACAAATTTGTGCAATGAATAATTTGATGTATAACATTATTATTTGAACTATAGCGTTTTTAATAAGTTTTATTATTTTATTTTCATTCAAAATGCTGATATAAACAACTTTTTTTGAATAAATAAAATATTTGAATATACATTGCAATCCCCAATTCACAACGAATTATATTTAAACATAAAAATGTGAAAGGTGATATTTTATCTAATGATAGATGATACACATAGCGTGCATATTTATCAAATATACCATGCAAAATAAAGCAATAGACAATAATTGCTACCTTGCAATATACAGGGTGTTCCAAAACTCATCATATCATGAAAAATATTAGAAACGAAAACTTATTCCATGTAGTTTGAAAATTATGACCTTTTAAGTCCAACCTAAGAGCTTTAGTAAAACTGTGATAATTTTTTGGTTATTGTGGATATTTATTACCAATTTTGTACAATTATACTTTGGATCCATAACCATAAATAACATTTCTAAGACCACAGTAAAAATATAGACAGTCGCTCCACGTTTACAAGACATAAGTGTTTTTGTTGAACTAAAAATTTAAAATTTTCAAATTTGAATATAAGCAAAATACGTTAGACGTCATTTAGGTTTTTTTATTTGTTTATACGATATTTCTTAAAATAAATCTATCAAGTGTTTGACGATTTTAGTATCTTGTATAAATGTTAAATTAATGGTTCAAAAAAAGTCTTTATTCTTGAAAACTCAGAGCATTTGTGTGATTACTTTTGGCTGTACAGATAAAAATGGTATTTACGGTTACAGATACAAAGTTTATTTGAACAAAATTAGTAACAATTAACCACAATAACTTCAAAAAGAGTCACAGTTTCACCAAAGCTCCAAATTGGACTTAAAAGTTCAAAATTAACAGTGTATATTCAGTAAATAAATTAATTTTTTTTTTCATAGTAGTTAGTAGTTACGATCAATATTACTTAGGCTTTGGTTGCTGAGACATCCTATATACAGCGCACAGCCTACATTCATTACAATACTATTCATAAGTATTTATATATTCCGAAATTCTGAACATCACTAATTCTGAAGCCACTATTTACCAATCAGGTAGTTCGTAAAACTGTTAAAACCACTCGAAATGTATTTTTAACCATTTAGTTAGAAAAGTCTAGCACGGGACTCATTTGAATTGATCCGGAAAACAGTTTTTTGCGCGTATTTTTCCGCCGCTAAATCAGGAAGCGACGATAAATCGAAAAGATAGGCATCGGCCAACGACGCCTGACGGCCAGAAGGATGAAGTCGGCGAGGCCCGCCCAAAAAACGATTGAGTTGAGTGAGTTTACTAGATTCTCGACAGAACAACAAAATATCTTATCTTGATGTTCCACGTCGATCACAACTCCCTCTTTCGCAAACAAAAAAACAGAAACGAAATATTTATTTCGCCTATATAGATAGAGTTTGAGTATACAACTAACTCTTTTTTGATTATATATCTGATCTAGATTCCAATTGTTGGTTTTATTATCGTTATAAACTTGGAAAATTTAGATAATGAAATTTAAGAAAAACGATGTTGCAATAAAAATGAATTAAATTCATATAAAATACTACAAATCGAACTATTATTAGGTATCAGATAATAATAATTGGATACTTAATTGTAGTTGCAGTACGTAATGCAATTATGTCATTATATTCATTTCAATTATTCATCTATGAAAGTATCCTGAAAATATATAAAAAAATATATTCAATGAGTTATATACAATAATCAATAAAATTTTAAATCTAAAGCCCAGTTGATCTTTACCAAAATCTAATCATCACGAATTACTGTCAATATCTTACGAACGGTTATTAAATTTCTGTAGTCGGTTCAGGATTTTTTTGCAAAACGTGGACAAAACACATATTTTCACCTATATGCTAATTATGAAGCAAGGATTCAGAATGATTGGAAACGTCAAAATGGCATAAAATTTGTAAATCGGTATTATGTACCTCATCAAAATGCAAGTATTTACCTCATCAAAATCATACAAAGTTTCATCAAAATCATAAAAAATTTCAACAACAAAGAAAAAGTCCAGTTGATCTTTACCAAAATCTAATCATCATGAATTACTATCAATATATTTCGAACTGTTTTTAAATTTCTCTAGTCGGTTCAGGATTTTTTGCAAAAACATGAACGAAATATATATCTTCACCTATTTGCTAATTGTAAAACAAGGATTCAGAATGATTTCAAATGTTGAGAAAGCTAAAGATTTGTAAATCGGGATTATGTACCTCATCAAAATGCGAGTATGTACCTCATCAAAATCATACAAAAATCATGAACAATTTCAACAACAAAGAAAAGGTCCAGCCGATCTTTACCAAAAACAAATCATCACCAATTACTCTTAATATCTTTTCTAACGGTTTTTAAATTTCTCTAGTCGGTTGAGGATTTTTTGGGAAAACGTGGACAATATACCTATTTTGACCTGTCTGCTAATTGTAAAGCAAGGATTTAGAATGATTTGTAAATTGCGAAATTAATAAAGATCTCTGGATATAACAATGCTTTCTAAATATATATTAATACTTTCGACTCGGGTGCCGCAAAATACATATAAATTTTGGAATTCGCGAGTAGAAAGGGTTAATATATTGCTAATATTTATGCAATTCTCTTCTTTTTACCGGTTTTAGCAATTATTTCTCGCTTACTTGGAATAGAATTTAAAATTCAATTACCTTTCACAGTCTTTTTCCTGTGATGCTTGCGAAATAGTATTAAATCATTTTTTTAATTGTATAAGAAATGTGAATGCATAGGTCTGCAAAAAACATGAGCAAACCACCGTCAAAATAAACTTTTCAAGGCGCGAAACACGTTTGAACTGATTAATGCTGCAACTCTGTGACAATGACGCTCAACACCTGACAGAATTGTGATTATGGATTTTTTCAAGTTGTACATTCGCGAAAAGTTAATAATACATACTAGCCAATTTTTATCACAATTTAAGGCCACTGTGTCATGTTTGTACATATATATATATATATATATATATATATATATATATATATATTTTCCGTATTTCCCTGCACCATCGTCGTTCAATCTCCATGTGTCTTATTTTCAAATGCAGCACATTTGTATCGAATTTACTTGCACGAAAAGAACATCGAAGTAAATAGCTGCAACACCGTGTGCTCTATTTAACAGGAGCTCTTGCATTATTTAATTGTGTACTTATCCCGCCCACCAGTCTCTTTTCCAACGTCGCAGTATCGACCAGCCAAAGCTCGCTGTATGAGGTAGATAATTTTCTTTCCCGAACATTGTTATTATCTTTGTATTTATTTTTCGCGTGTGGGTTTTTCATTGTTTATGGAAGACCAACCGCTTGCTCTCATAAAATATATTTTGTTAAAGACGCGATTAATTCTGACACAATGAACTCATAACGCAAAAGCACAATGGACGTACGTTAATAAATGTTTCAATATAAAATTAACTATTTTGTGGAGATAAAGTTCACGTGGGCCATTTGTAAGTGTCAAATATTTTTCAATAATGTATTATTGACATTTCGTGACCTATAGCGTAACCTTTGACTTGACCAAAGTGTGAAGTTATGGGCTTAGAAAGTTAGGCACTCGATATACATATAGAAATTTGTTTTTTGTCTTCATAGTTTTTTAATATCTACTTCACAAATCTATTGTTTATTTGAAATGCTTGAATAAAGGAATGAATAAATAATATAATAATTTAAAATATTTTGTTATGTGTAGTCAAATAAACTCATATAAGCGTCACAGAGAAAAATAGTTATAGGTAGTATTTTCATTTAGGCAAGTTGCATTTGAAAGTTGCGGGTACGACAAGCACTTGAAATTAGGTGTAGGTAGTATTTTTCTTAAGGCACGTTGCAGTTGTAGATTGCAACAAGTATTTGAACTAAATGTGAGTAAAATGTACTAACAAAAATCATGACATTTTTGTTGTTATCTTTACTCGAAATTTTTCAATAATAAAATTATCAAGTATTCTATCATTTGACAATTCCAAATAATTGAGCCAATTTTTTATGAAACATGCCGACACACTTTAGTACATTTTTTTAGGTCAATCGATTTTAAAAATTTTGAATTCATAGTTCAACAAAAATTAAATCTTGAAAACTTGGAGCAATTGTGATATTGTTTTACTGTGGTCTTAGAAATGTTATTCACGGTTACGGTTTCATAGTATAAATGAACAAAATTAATAAAAGTTAACCACAATAATCAAAAAATAGTCATAGTTTCTTCAAAGCTCTGGGTTGCACTTAAAAGCTCAATTTCCAAACAATGTGACATAATTATTTTTTTCTAATTTTTTTCGGAACAATACCCGTTTTGGCATGACCTCAAGGTCTGAAAGATATCAGGAAAAAAAAAGCATTATTTTGTACTTCATCATCTTTAATTAGCTAAAAGAATTAAATAACAAAACGTTCTTATCCCAAGATAGTTTCTCATTCCCGTAATTATTAGTATCATTAGTGAGGAGATTCATATAATTTACGTAAAATTGTATCAACACTTGGTTATCAGAAAATCAAGTAAACGTTGTGCAAAAAACTGATTCATAATTTAATATGCATCCGTTTAATTTCTTTAATGCTTTTTATTAAGGTGACCATAAGTCCCGGTTTGGCCGGGACAATCCCGGATTTCTACCATGTGTTCCGAGTTTTTCTAAAAGCAAAATTTGTCCTGGATTTAGATCTTTTGTCCTGGATTGTTCCGAGTTTTCGAAAAGTATAGAATAAAAATTAAATCTTTGTTCTTACTTGATAATATAATTATAACTACTATTAAGTATCTGAAAATGATACGTACAAATAGTGTGCTTATATGAAACAATACGTTATGAATGAAAACATTTCCAAGACTGGATCAAATAGCTTCTCACATTAATAATTTTGAATTTTATTTTCAATTTTACGAAATTTAACAAAAAATAAGAAGAATAATTTGCTTGACTGCTTGAAATAACTGCTTATTATTTTTAAATAATTATGAAGAAAATTAAACAAAATTTTATAAAAAGTTTGAAAAGCTGAAGTCCTTAGTCAGTTGTTCTGATTAAAAAAAATCATTTAAAAAAAAATTTGTTATTGTTATTTTAAAATAATAATAAATTTTTCACCATACACTCCTCCCTCCTCAGTCTCGGACTATCAGTATAACTAACTAGTGACGTGTAAAGCATCGTGCCTCAAGGCAAATTTCTGGAACTTCTAGTACCGGAACGAAATGTTCGAGGAATAATAAATGTTTTCAAATAGATTATTATAAATCAATACTGTAACATTGTCTAATATTTATATAAGAATTATATAAACTGAATTGCAAAGTTTAAAATATTTGTTTAAAGTATATTTGAATTTAAGTCAGAATTACAATTAAAATCTGAATTATTTTCGTTATACACAAAAAAAAATTTTTGAAAAAAAAAATTTGAAAAAAAAATTGTAACAAAAATTATTTTATTAAAATAAGCAAAAAGTTCTTTGAATCATTCAAATCGGACGCTTAGTTCTCTCAAAAACTGCCATTTTTTGCACCTTTAGCTCTGTATCTTCAAAACCGCTGGACCTGCCTTTACCTAAAACTAATCAGCACATCTCCCTATCTATAGAAATGGAATGTTTTTTTTTTAACCATCCGTGCGCCCGAAAACGTGAACGAAAAATTGTATCCATACATGCATACACACACATCCATTTTTTCTTAGGTATGCCAATATGTTCAGAAACCTTCAAAACGTAAAGAAATGAAAAAAATTTCAATTTCGATTTTTGGACGATTACAATAACTTACCCTAATGGAAGTTAAAAATTACAGTCCGGGTTTTTACTTGAAAAAATTTGGTCATCTTATTTGTATACATTTATGAATTATATTAAATAAATATTAAAATGTATAAATTAATAGTTGAAAGCCTGAATTACCGGTAAATATATCGTATCATATAGTTATATCATTTGAATCCATCTCAGGATTTTATTCGAATTTCCGTCCCACAATTTTTCAGCATATTGATAAACTGTTCATAGCGACTTCCTTTCTTTCCGACTACTCCTCTGAAACGCTGCTTATATAACAAGTTAGTAATCAAACCGGATCTCACAAAAGAGATCTGCAATTTTTCCCTCTGACATAATCTGATCAGCGTGGCTGTCGGCGGCTAGTGCAAATATACTTCTGTGCATGGATTCTGCAGCATTGAGAGAGAACTCTTGATTAGTATTCATTTCTCAAAAGCCTAGATAACAGAAGAGGTACTGATGACGTAGTACCTCAACTAACTCAGCACAGTTGAGTGTTGTCTCCAAGATGTATTGCCAGCGACACGCAGATAAGTTTCCACTGGAAGCGTGTAATATATATGACAGTAAACGGAAGCCTTGGCACGGTTATGTCGCTTTTTACGAGCTATATTTTTTCGGTGAGAGAGTTATTATTATTACACTTATGTAGTGTTTTGTCAGTTCCAATTCATTCCAATAACTTAAGTAATGTGATTATATGCATAACAGCAACTTCAAATCGATCTTTTTTTTTCAATTTTTTCATAAACCACCATTAGAATTATCTCTATGGGTAATTTTAATTAAATACACTCGTCCATAGATGTATAAATTAAATTGTAAATTTGTTAGCAAGCATTGTATTGATTAATTTATAGTTTTTTTTGAATTCATAATTTAATTTTCAAGTACTGACATGTGTAGCAATTGCTAATTTGCTAAACCCCATACTTCAATACCATAAGTCCGTTATTATAATTTTATAGATAAGCTATTTACTTCAAAGAGATAAATTTGATTTGTTTCATTTATCTTATAAGCTCTAAAGTTCTGTAGCTCTAGTTTCTCAAGTTATTTTTAAATGCAAGGCCCATGTTACTGTATGTATTGCACACAATTGCTTAACAGATTTCATCTATGAAAATCAATGATTATTTAGTTGTTCTGCATATGTTATTGATTTTATAACAATTTATCGTGTAGTCCAGAATCTTTCTTTATTTATCGTGTAACAAGAACATTATTCCTGTATTATTTTCATCAATAAACTAGCACACCCGACGAACTCCGTTTCGCCACTAGATGGTTTCGTGAGAAAGATCGTGAGAAGAAATTTATTGTTTGTTTTATATATTTGAAAAGGAAAAATTTGATTTTATTGCACAACAGTAATAAATTTATTTCTATTACAAAAATGAATTATTTTTTAGTTGAACTTCTCTAAGTAAATAAAAGTGAATCCGCAAATTATCCATTTCATTGAAGTGCTCTTTGGTAAACCACATTTTTTGTTTTTTGGTCTGACGTTAACACAAACGAAGCGGATGGTTTTCCAATATGTGAGAAGGCAACGTATAACTGCACATGTGAAAAACAATGATTTTCTAAATGATCTATTTGAAATTTATCCCGCAAACACTACGCGATTGGCCTTGCATTGCAAACGCAAGGCGAACTGGAAATTGTATTCGTCATTGGTATGTCACCAAATCGCCAGCAATTTTTGATTGAATGGTAAAATTCAGTGCGTGTACATCACATCTTTGCGGCAAGAATTGCTTGTTGACTTAACCAAGCATAATTCTGTTAATTCTCACTGATGCCATTACTCGAATTTTTAAGGCACGATGCCATGCACCACTAATTTACTATAAACCTTGCGGAGCCCGAGACCTTTCCAGCGAATGCAAAATTGTCGAAATCGGTTCGGCGTTCTGGAGTTATATCGTCAGGAAGGAAAACCCGACTCTGGAGTTATATATATGTAGATAACTTTGAAAATTCTGACTAATGTTACATTAGCAAAACAAAAATATATAAGCTTATACTTGAACGCAAGGCCATATAAAACAAGGAAGAATACTCGTATATATGTATATATACAACCATTAACTTAACATAGTATCAAATATCATTTTAAAGGACCACATTTTACCATATAATATTTGTGTAAAATACTATTTTTTTGAAATAATATCAAGACTTAAAATTAGACTTAGACTTAGACTTGTAGACATTAGACTTAGTATTTTCTATATCTTGGTTTTAGCTTTCTTATTTGTGCTAATACAAAACATTTATAGAATATTAGATTACGTTAAATCTGAAAATATAAAATAATAGTATATTGTAATAAATTTAATTTTCATGTATGAAGTGCAGTAAATTTTGAATAAATTTTATTACTTCATTCTTAACCTTTAACAAACCAGCGCATTACCTAAAACTATGTCCAGTAGGTCGACGGATTTTCAAAAAATTAAGTGCATCATTTCCAAAGCGAAAAAATTTGCATAATTAATATCGTTTTGTTATTTCGATTATTATAGAATAATTACAACATTGCGAGTATGATGGCATTCATTTGTTAAGGAAGTACGGAAAATTTTACATTCAGGATGAAGAAACTTTTTTCGAAATAGGTACACACTTTGTTTGCTTGTTGTTTTTCTGTATTTCCATCAGAATTCAAATAAATCTACTCGATTATGCGTTTAAGTTTTTTGACCATCCATCTTTTTATTCATTCACTTTTTGTCTATCCATCTATCATCTATAGATTCTCTGCAGACCCACTATTGACCTATTCGACTAAACGTCAAATCATGTCTATCAGCTTGTCGAATTGTTGATCTGTGCCAGTCTGTGCACTTATCCGTCCACCTGTTAATCCGTATATTTGCCAAAAGTATTTTTCTTCTGTATCTCTATCATAAAAAACAAATATTAAGTTCAATGTCATCTATTTTTCGAAAGCCGTTTGTAATTCAGATAAAAGCAATACTATTATTTAAATATTTTGTTTTCAATGTCACTCCATACTCCTGTTAATTAGTTAGTAGCAGTAAATTCTTTTTTACTGTATCGCTTTGATAAAAACAAGTTATGAACCTTATTAACATTATGTACAATGAGAGTTATCAATTTTTTAGAAGTTACATAGTTGTTTCACTGTAATTATATTATTTTGCGCTTACATTTTTATTATATATTGTCTATATAGTTTTAAATTAAAATGTTAATAAATAATATTATAATTATGTTATATTTGATTTATATGAAATCTGTGCCATCTATAACTATTTTTTAACCTTTATTAATTGAAGCTGTGACAATGCTCCTCCGAAATTGAATTTACTAAAGCTGTATAACTATAAGGAAACCATAAATTAATTGTGATAGTTAAAATCTTACCCTTTTAAAGTGTGAATAATTTGTAAACAAAATTCATAGAAGCCCTGTTTTGAATAATATCGAAATACTGAAGATGAAATCATAGGTAAACTAGAATGAACCTCTTTAAAATACACTAATATTACCATCTGGGTTCATATACTTTTAATGCGTAGTGAACGTTTGATGCAATCAGATCAAGAAACTGTTTTAAAAACATTTTAACCTTTGAAAACCAATTCAATGAATTTGTTATATAGCGAAAATACTGGAGCGTCAAAAGCTTTCAATGTCTCTATAATCCTCTTTCTGAGAAATTCTGTGCTCGGAAGATTTTTCAATAAGAATTTGATTAAAAAACGTAGCACTTTTGTGTATATATATATATATATATATGCGTGTGTGTGTGTATGTATATCTTTTGTACAATGTGTATTTCGAAGATTTGTAGGGTGTTATTAAGGAAGTGAATAAAATATATGAGCAAATATACTCGTATATACTCATATATCAAGTAATGAAAATATTACATTTACAAATTTTAAAATCTAGCATAACACCCATTCAAAATAATTGGTTTTATCATAACGTTCACATTCATTAAAGAAGAGATAAATATTGCGAAACCACATAGAATGTCTCAATGATGATGATGAGGATTTTGTGACAATACTCCTCGAAAACTGCTTGACCGATCTTTATGAAATTTTACGATCTCCTTCAGTATAGCGGAGGATCGGACAACATCTATTATAATATCTATTAATCCTTAGTCGTGAGGATTAGACGCCCACAGGATTATTTTTTTACGATCTATTTTTTTGTAATTTGTATTGGAAAAGCACATACGGCCCGAATTTTTACCTTCTTTCCACAAACATCTATTTCGTAATAGTCATATTAGTAATCAAATAATTTTCATCCCGCGTGCAAAATGTTTGATTTTAACAGAAGCTTAAATTTGACTTAAGTAAACAATTATTTGAATCAAGAGTTGTTCTAACACTTCTTTCTAATCTTGGGATCAATTTTCTTTATTTTAATTTTTTTGGTCCCAAATTGAAAAACGTCCTACAACAAATCTCTATTTTATAATAGTCATTTTAGCAGTCCAATAATGTTTTATATAGCTCTTTTTTGCCTTTTTTGTGAACGTCTTTTATTGAGTTTTGATCAAGATTTTTCGGACCTTATTGAAAATCTTAAAATTTATCCCTTTTATTCACTGAAACATTTTAAGAACAATTTTTAGATATTGGCGACGGAAAAGTTATCATCGATAAAACTATATATCGATAAATAAATAAATAAATAAATAAATGTGTCAAATTTTCAATCATTTCTTGCATAAACTGATACGCAGGAAAATCTTATTGTACAAATATTTCCCAGTGAGTACAGAAAGTTGCAGCAAGAGCAAAAATATTATAATCTGAATATAAAACAGTTTTTGAGAGGGGACTAGGTACCTTACAAATCTATGGCAAAGCTGTAAATCGTTCAATAGAGTTTATGTAATCTCACTCGATTTGCTAAACATTCCAGAGTATAATTTAAAAATAAATAATTTAAATGAATTAATAAAAAGCGCGGTAATAATATAGATAAATAAAATCAATGTCAGATTAAGTTGGCATTTGTAATCACTATTGGCAATTGGCAATTTTTATATGAGACATGCCTTGCAGTGAGTAAACTATCCGTTTAATTTGTTGCTGCCTCTTTCACTTATATACCACATACTTTATACTAAATATAGAAATATTTTTGTGAAATACCACACATTTTTATACTAAATATAGAAATATTTTTGTGACGTATGCCGGGCCAGCTAGTATATATATATATATATATATATATATATATATATATATATGCATATATTTATGGATAAATAATATTTTACTCGCATGTGGGTAAGAATAATACATATAAGGCAACATCACCGCAAATGATATTTATCTCCCTTCCACCAGACCGCGATATTATTTTCCATTACAATATATCACGAAGACGAATGTGATTCAATTAAACATATCATCCAGGTTAACTTTCGGTATAGAATGATCCTGTCGCGACATATAGGTATTATTTTTTTTGCATTGTTCAGTATATTTTGCAGCCGTCGGCTATCAATAACGTTCGCATCAAATTTCATTTGTGTGTTTGACTTCTCCCGTCGAACGAAAAACATCGGGGCCATGTCGGAGAAACAGGTCGATAGGCGAATCATAAAATGAGATGAACGAATATTAAAAACGTTTCAGATACGTTCGTTCAATGTTTTAATGTGAACTTCGAGATTGATTTTTTGCTTTATCAAAATTTAACGAAGCGATATCTTGGCTTCGGAATATAAAATAATATCAACAGTGAAAAGGTTCTATAAATCGTAAAACCGGAGGATAGATATAGAGGAACGTTTATTTATGATATCAATTTGAAATTACGTTGGTTTTGATATTTCAGTCTCGGTTTTCAAACTTAGAAGGTACTGACATGAGTGAATGTTGATGTCGAACATGTCAAGGAAAATCTTGGTTGGAAAGAAGTAAATATGTAGCAGAACAAATTACTAAATAATTATCACTCATTACTCAAGTAGTAATATTAATCGATCTATTAGTAATTAATAAAGCGGCAGTCTGAATTTTTAAATTAAAATCCATTGTTATAAATACAAATAAAATTAATTCACTGTATATAATAGAAGAAGCTATCAATGGATAGTAATCCTTCACGCGTCATCTTCTTTAATTGGGAAAAATTGGAGTTCAATGTACTTTGTAAATAACGTTGGTTTGGATATTTTCGTCTTGGTTTTCAAACTTAGAAGGTACTGGCATGATTGGATTGAAAATATAATACATAAGTTGAACTTGCTAAGGAGTTTCTTGGTTTGAAATAAGTAATTATGTAGCAGAACAAATTACCTAATTTATTATTACTTATTACTCAAGTAATAATATTACTTGAGTAGCTGCAGTCCAGATTTTTAAATTAAAACTCTTGATCTTTTGATATAAATACAACATGAGATTAATTGAATATGCACAGTAATAATTTATTACTAATATTATTATATTTATTATTTATTACTAATATTATTATATTTATTACTAATAAATATATAAAAGCCATCTACTTTAATTGTCTAAAGTATTAGTTCTAGTTGTGATATTTCAGTCTTGAATTTGAAACATAGTATATATAGTATATAAAGTAGAATATATATGATTAAATTGAAAATACACACGCGTTGAACAAATATTGAAAATTACATTTCTTGGAGTTGAAAGGAGCAATAAGTAGCAGAACAAATTAATATCATTATTGAAGTAATAATATTGATCTGTAACTAAAGCTGCTGTCTAGATTTTTAAATTGAAATCTTTTGTTATAAATACAACTATGAAAACTCGTTATCACATCGTACTTGTTTTATTTTTATTGCATTAAAATATTCTAATAAAGTATGAAAATTTATTAAAAACAATCATAGAAAAGAATCGATCAATTAAGTTTGTTTTTGTTTCTAAAAGATGCGTGATTGAAGTGTTCATTGCAATAAAAATAGCATTGAATATAAAAAACCTTGAACAATAATATAAATACACATTATTTTGCATTCTAAAAATGGTAGATTGTTCTAGGGAAAAACATTTTAGTTATAAGACGCTATGTCTTATTTCCTATTTCCTATTATTTATTATTTTCTATATGTAGTATATAGCATGTAATGTATTCCAGAATACATAATGTCTAAATCCTTAAGTATATTGTCAACTATATGATCAGTTATTTTTTAACAGTGAATTGGTGAAATTAGCCATTACATCCGTTCGTATCAAATTTGTTAGTAATATTTTGTATGTTTATTTCATATTTTACACCATGCATATAATATATCTATTAAAATTCCTGCTTTTTTAAATGTTTGGACAAATAAATTAATTGTTGACTTTTTGAGTGCGAGTATTTTTTTTCAAATAAGTTAACTTGTTAGTATGATTCTGATATTTTTTTAAAGACAAGTTGCACTATCTGCTCGCATAATGCATCGGCGTAATAAGAATAATTTCTCAACCATCCTAGACTAGATATAGTTTATTAAATTTGTTACTTTCAAACAAACGTTTTCATAACGACTAGAACTGAATCAAAAGTCATGTATTTGATCCCACTTCGAGTAGACTGATGTCGGGCAGTAGTGACATCAAATTTCACTTGGAAATATAGATAGTTAATATGTTGCCGAGTTAAAATAGCTCCCACTCGGTTCATTAATAATCACTACGGATATTGTAATAAACAAGTTGGTCACATAGAGATGGGACAACTGTTTGAGTTGCCATCTTTAAAAACCAACGGCTTATAAAAGCTGTCCTTAAGTTCTATTCGCTGTTCAAAAACATGTTTTCATAACAAAAGTCAGTCGAATCCTTAATCTACAATCCATAAATGACAAACTAATAATTCAGCGACGTATGTCGTAATAATTTCATTATCCATAAAATAAACTATCATCTAACGTTTTCATTCCTTTTTATTTCAGATCTTAATATATTACATTATCTCATCTCATATTATAGCTTACGCAATAAAAACTAAATAAAAGTGTCATAATGAAACACCGTCTTATGTAAGTAGTTTATTTTATTCCCCCGCATGAAGATAAACTTATAACGGCAGGGGAACCTCGGCTAATGTGTTTGCTGGCCAAACACAGGCCGTAATAACGACATGTTTCTTGTCACGCTTTTGCTAATCGGTATCGCTAACAAATTTACGCGCTAAATAAAATATGAAGCATATCGTAACGAGTCGGTTTTAGGCTTTTCCAAATAGACCGCCGCTCCTCCGTCTGTTCCAGGTCGAAGCCGAGCGGTAGAGGTTCTGCCGAGCACTTTCGTCGGAGTAATATAGCAGACGCAGATGCTCGCGGCCA
Organism: Ctenocephalides felis; assembly: GCF_003426905.1. Classification (NCBI taxonomy): domain Eukaryota; kingdom Metazoa; phylum Arthropoda; class Insecta; order Siphonaptera; family Pulicidae; genus Ctenocephalides; species Ctenocephalides felis. The sequence goes on from NW_020537601.1 coordinate 98,531, forward strand.
TCATCTGCCAGAGATAACTTTTAAAGGACACTAAAACATACACCGCGCTGCCATTTTGTTTTCCTAACCGCTTTATGAAAGCGCCGTTCTGCGGAAAATATAAACAAAGAAAAACGACTCCGAGCCCCACGGGGATCAGGATCGTGCGTGCGTGCAGTGCTGGACATTGTATTGACAGAAATTTGGCTAAAACAACTGCGTTCATTGTTATAACATCAAATAAAAAATATTTGCATATTATGGACACATAATACTTGCAATGTGTTGTTTTATTGGTCACGATAATAATCAGACGAACAAATGATTTGTTTAGTTGCTTCACTTTGTTCCTGCGATAGAGTAGAGCGGGGCCGGGGGTAAAAAGGTCCACCACCACTACCTCAATAACAAGTAGAATATACAATTTTCTAATGATACTATATTTAAGTATAAGACAAAGGATGTGTTATCAGTTCTTGCCTTAATTCCCACAATAACGCTATCAGGAGATATCATACATAATATAGATTAATAAATACTTTAAAACCTTAATAAAGGGCTTGTTTGTACAACCAAGAATTTCAATGGTATTTTATACCAAAATGTAGGACAAATTATATTTTTCAAACCGGCTAAAAACAAATTTTAACATAACTCAATTTAATCCCATAACTTACTTTAACGCTTTTGTAGATTGTAGCTTGCAAAATTATTTACCAAGTCACATTTAATACTGACGTAGAAATAATACATTTATTCATTGTTTTATAAAATGTAATGCTATTTTTAAGTTAAATTTAACATTTTTTATAAAAACATACATGTGAGTGGGGTGAAAAAGACCAACTAATCCTTTGCAAATGTATAAACAATAAAAAAATAGTAAATAAAAAAGTAAACTGACAGATAACAATTAACAAAAATTTTACAAGAGATAAATTATATAAGATTTATTTCATATTTATTTCTGACGTAATACTAGATTAAGATTAAATAAGACGCAGAATAAGATTAAATCTTTTATAAAACATGTGCACATGAAATTTGTCCCCTTTCTACTCGTATGGGGCAAAAAGGACATACGATAAATTAAAAAAAAAGAAATCAAATTTTTCAATAAGTTACTTATTCTGTTGGTCATTGTTATTTGAAAATATAATTCTTTTTATTAGCATCACCTTTTCTTTGTAACGTATATAATTTTTTAAATATTATACATGAAATAAATGTATAAGTTTAATACATAGTAGATAGAAGCTACAGATTTAGTAATTATATTATGGAATTCCAGTTTCTATTTTATATCCATTATTAATTAACTTGCAGATTTATAATTGGAAGTATAATAACTATTAGGTAAAAATTTAATATTTTTTTCTGTATTATTAATAATTGGAAAAGATATATTTATCGATATTATTAATCAAGTGATATCTTACAATATAATGTCAAAACAAAAATCCAATTAGCATTCTTGGCTCAAAACTTTAAAATGATATCTATAAATTATAATGAGAGCAGTTTATTATGTTAACATTTTTCTATCAAAAATTTAGCTCTGTATTTACTTGAAATTACTTGATATATATATGTGTTCCAGCATTTAAAAAAGCATAAAATTAGTAGTTCAAATAGTTGTTTTTTGGGTTAGTATAGTTGTAATCTAACTTCAATATAAATTCATAATATGAAAATATTCCATACGTATATTAAAAATAAATTCATATTATGTACCAATATATATTTTATATTGCTACGCGAAAGTCAAGACATGTAATTTTGTCTGATTTTATTAAAAGGAATTTTATTTCTAGTACTTAACATAAAGCCATTTTTCTTTTTTTTATATAAATTTCCATTCATTACTTCAACATATTATTTTAATAATGGATCTGTTATCTAAATCTTATCCCCATCCTAAAATCCCATACGAGTTAGACATGAACAAAATGAATTTGTCTCTTCATGAGCGAAAGTCTCCATACAGACGATATTGGATTACTCTCATTATATTTATCATCAAAGGTTCTCAGATATACGATATTGTTTTGCGCCATGTTTTATGATGGCTTTTGTCAAACAGGTGTATTTCTACGATTCGACGTTGTGGGTTTTCTTTGATATTGTTGATAGAAAGGTTTTCTTGAAAGCTCAGGTTAGTTTATTTATACAAATCATTAAATAGTAATGCTCTGTACATTACACTCTCTCTAATGTTTTGTCAAGAGATCACTAGTGAGTTTTTTTATCACGCTGAAATCTATTAACTTAAAAAAAAAATTTTATATCTATTAACTTAAAGCAATATAATTTGCATTATGTGTTATATGTACTCATTAAATATATGATAAACTGCAAATCATTAATTATTAATTTATTAATAAAAATCATTAATTAAATTTAGTAATTTTAAAGTAGTTGATGTTAATTTAATTGAAATGTAATGAAAGCTATAGAATTGTATGGAACTTGATCGACGAGTTTGGACTTATTATCAATTTGTGTGGTTTATTCATTATAAATTAAATATTTTTTATAGTGCTTCATACTGTATATTTTGATTAGAAAATTATTTGTTCAGAACTGAAAACAAATATATTAACAAATATATAATAGGTCATTTGATTTGGACGTTCTGGATACTCCTAAGAAATGTTATGATACTTCATAGTGAAATTTTGTAAAATAGGTATAAATATATAAAAAGGAAAAAAATACAGAAGAGGAGCTAATGTAATGCTATACATTGCTTTGGAAATAATATATAAACTTTTATGCTTCCAAAACAAACACAAATGTACAAATTACTCGAATTTCTTACTATAAAACTTAAGTATTGTACATTTCAGAAATCCTGATTACATGCACTAATGTTTGATAAAAGTTGCCAACACACTTTATTATATTTTTTTTAAAAAAGAACCTTTCAAAGCACACGGAAATTGTAAGATTCAAATTCGCAGTTTAACAAAAAGTCTTAATTCTTGAAGATTTCGAGCAATTGAGTAAATATTTTGTAATGATTATTTCTGCGGTCCTAACAATTTTATCTAATGTTACCGATCCAAAGTTTACACGAACAAAATTAATGAAAATTAACCACAATAACTAAAAAATTAATAAAGTTTTACCGAAGCTCTAGGTTAAACTAAAAAGTTAATGATGAGTGCAACTCATTTTAATTGTTACAATCCTTTCACCTCATTTCTGATTTGCGTTTAGTTCTGGGACACCCTGTACATAAACGTAGTGTTCTACAAGTTGTTGTGATATACATTCCTTAACTTTTAATTAGTGTCGCTAGAGGGCAACCCCTAATAGTTGATATTCTCCTTCTGACCAGATTATTTTACTTATAAAAGAATATTTTCACATGACATTATATTTGAGATCTATAATTCTGATATCACTACTATTTGATACCACTCTCGCCAAAGTGAAATAGGAACATGGAACCACTGACTGCTAAGCCAAGATCTTTTCTTAGAGCCATAGACAACCAATACATTTATCCTTAAATACCCCAAAAGTATAGTGTGATCATATTGGTACCAGACAAAAGATTGAAAAGTAATAAATACTCTAATTAAAAATATCACTTGCCTAAAACCTTGCTAGAATTCATCATAAACAATGCATATTTTACATTTCAGTTCAACTGAAATTTTCAATTTCAAAATGTGTCAATTTTATATCATATTTTCCCAGTAGGCGTCTTAGCATGAACAATATAAAAAGCTCGGAAAGACAGGTTTCTACTTCAAAGGTTTTCCAGGAGTTAAGTGCTCGCCTGCATTAGTAATATCCATCACTTAACGCTTTATGGCAATTTTACCGATACCAAGGCACATAATCAATGTTTTATTATCATCTCCACCAGTAAGCTGGTGTTGTGTTCGCGGCGTTGATTGCCAATTTGCTCGTGCAGAATGTGCAACTGCGCACAAAGCCATGTTAATGAGATTCTAATTCCATGGTCATTCAGGTGAATATTTCATTAGACACGGTAATGATCGAGCAAATAAAAACGAAATGTCTCTATGCAATTTTAAAATACTATACTGCGGTATTTAGTGAATTGGTATACGCGTAACCAACATTAATTACAATAGTGGCAATTTAAATAGTAAATTTATCTGAAGTAGGTAGTTGTAAAAACCGATAAAAATATCTAAATAAAAATAAAATGTATCTAGCAAAAGAAATTATGTATTCATTTTTAGACGATTTAAACGTTATGCGTTAATATTAGATAATTATTTGATGCAATAATAGGTAAATTATACAAAAGTTATCATGAACATTACTTTAAAGCATAGATACAAAAAATAAGGTTTGATGTTTTAAACAAAAACAAAATTCTTGTAATTGTAGATCCATGTTAGAGCCAAATAGCATACACATGTATAGACAAATTTCTCGTATTTTTTGTTCTACAGCTAAAACAGATTTTTTGAATCATCTGTTTTATATAATTATTCATAATTATTCAAGTTTGTATTTATGTCATTCTTCTATTTAAATACTTTGATTACTATTATCATATTATATTTGTCTATCTATATTTGACTATTATATTTCTATTTTACCTATTTCTAAACAAGTGAAGTGATTAAGCAAGATATTATGTTAATCGTTCATTCAGTTAAAATGAAATTTACATTATTTCTTTCCTATTTTTTATTTAACTATTGTGTCAATAACTATTTAATAATAAAAAACTGAAATATTCATCATATAATTTTTATTCTATTCATTCTAATTCAAAACGTTAATTTGCATACACGTGTTTATCTGCTTAGAAGCTTGATGACTTGGAAGTGATTTAATTAAATACATCTTACTTAAAACCGTGAAGCTGTTATAAAAGACAATTATTTCTCTGCCTAAGGATTCTAACAAAAACGTTACAGGTATCATTGTCTAACTAAAATGTGATCAAAAATGGTATTTAAAGTAATAAAATCAAAAACACAAAAATAATTACATACAATTAATTAACGTACTTAAAATTATATTCAGATATCGTAAATTAAACAACAGTGCTCAAATAAAAAAGCATACAACTAGAAGTATCGTTTATCTCGTGATAGCAACGTCTCCCGATTTAAGACGAAGGTTGGTTACACATCTTTGTTCAAAATAGTATTATTAAAATATATAATCATAGTTACACATCTTTGTCCTGCTAGTTTGAAATAGTAGAAAGATATCATAGTTAACTTGTTTTTGAGATACGGTTTTAAACCTTTTTACTCTAGGACTTTTAAGCCCCGCCGCCCCCTATCCTTATTTAAATTTATCTATGATTTTGATTAAGTATAGACACACAAATGTCTACTACCGAAATAATGTGAGGTCAATTATAATCAATGTGACAATTTCATATCAAATGTCGAGTTTTACAAGCTTATCTCAACTATATTGATCCTATTATTAAATGAAACATCAATTGCTTATTTTAGGATATAAAGTTTTGTATTGCTCAAGCTGAATGTATTTGTTATTAAAAAAAATTATAAGTTAACAAAATAGTAACATATATGCTACTGTAGTTTTTCATTCTAGTTTTTTGTAATTAAGCTAAATTTCTTTAGAAAAGAAAGATGTACCAAAATATTTTTAGTTTTTACTACTATGTACTTTGTTTACGAACACCTTTTCTGAGTACAAATTGATTTAAACATTATATATATATATATATATATATATATATATATATATATATACTATTAACAGTGCATTAAGAATTTTATTAAGAAAACTTTGAATAATGTATAAAAATTCTTAAAACTAAACTTTAATACGTTAATATAAGGGAAATTGATTAATACTATCAAACAATACGTGGATAAATTTTTATTAAATTTTATTAAACTTTTATTAAACTCTGACTATATAGTTTCTAATGAAGTAACCATGAAGTAACTCAATTATTATTAACTTCCCGTGGGGCAAGTTATAGTAATCGCAAAAAAATCAAAAATGAAAATTTTTATATATCTTTACGTTTTAAAGGTTTCTGAACATTTTGGCATACCTTATAAAAATGGATGTATGTGTGTGTGTGTGTGTGGGCGTGTGTGTGTGCGGATACAAATTTTCGTCGACGATTTCGGGAATACCGATCAACCGATTTAAATAATTCAAAAAACATTCGATTCATATTGATAAAGAGACGTGCTGATTAGTTTTTGGCGAAGGCAGGTCTAGCCGTTCCGAAGATACGGGGCCAAAAGTGCCAAAAACGGTAACTCAGTTTTTAAGAGAACGGAGCGTCCGATTTTAATAATTCAAAGGCATTTTACTTGTATTGACAAGATGAAAAACTGATCAAATTTTCATAAAGGCAGGTTTAGCGGTTTCGGAGATCTAATGTAAAAAAAAATGGCGGTCAAAAATGATCATTAGACATATGCACATCAAATTATCAGATATTTTATAGAGATTTTAACAATCAATATAAATTTTGTTTGCATTCCTATGGGTTCCGTACCAATGTTTATTCGTTAGACGGCTTACGCGCTTTGACATTTGTCTCTATGCAGTTAAAACAGTACGGTTGCTTGAAAAAAGTTCAGAATTTCCAAAATATGTCAAAATAAAGAAAATATTTTTTTTAAAATTTTTTTTTTTTCAAGAAAGTAATTTTTTGTCAAATTCCCATTTTCTCAAAAATCTAATTTTTTTGATGTAAAATTTTTTCAAAAATGTTAATCGTTTTTAAAAAAATGATAATATTTGGTACGGAAAGTTCCAGCAATTTGCCTTAAGGCAATATGCCCTAATTGCCTTAAGACAGAATTCCACTTACAGCTAGTTTCTCGAATTAATTCGATTTGTAACAAATTCGGGAATAGTGGCTCCAAAATCTATGCACGAACGCTTTCATCGCAAGCATTCACTCGAGAACAAATCCCAAACATCGTTGCTGCTGCAGCGACGACCTGAGCGGATGAGCTATGTTGTGTTAAAGTCCGATCGGGTTGCGAAAACATTCGGATATACCGCATCGCAGAAATAGAGATGGGCGATATTTATCAATATTATCGAAATGTCAATACCATTCATACAATATGTCGACATGCTGAAAACTATATCATTCTGAATGCAATTGGGGATTACTGACATTTCATGCACATTGCGGAACAATTTATTGAAGAATTTTTCAAACGCGTTTGAAGCGAAATAAAATGTATAAAAATATGTATCGAACGTGTATGGCTATATATACATATATCGATTGTTCACATTGTTTTATCGAAATTCATGTTTATTTCAGTAAATGTTATTTGGGCACTATGTGACAAATTAATCTTTAATCGACAAGTTGCAAATTTAACGTTGCTCGAATTTATGAGTCACTTATTAAATTAATCAGAAATTTTAACAGATTTGTAAAAATGATATTCAATATCATTAACCAATTAAATTGGTGCTTGTATAATTTTTCAATGGATTATTACAATTTAATGTAATAAATATAGAGCAACATAATAGTTTTAAGAGGCTTTATACTAGTATCAGTAATTTCAAATATGTATAAGTAATATAAAATCAATAGGATTTGTAATAAGTAATGAAATCAAAAATTTTACAAAAAATCGTTAAGAAATTTTTGTAATAACATAGATAATAAGAACATTTTTATTATAAGTATAAACATTATTGAGTGATAAATTAGCAAAAGTTACATTTTAAGTTATTAAAATTAGCGTTAAGTTAAATTTATAATAAAACGTATGATCTTAAATTACTTTACATGGCACAAGTCTGCAAGAATGCTATTCTTTCCATTTCTTTATGTTTCATTTTTATGTATAATAAAACAAAAAAGGTTAAATTCAACTGAAAATAGCTAAAAAATAAAAATGAAACATGAAGAAATGAATGAATAGCAGTCTTGCATATTAGCATCATATAAAGTCATCTAAGTTTATTCTTTTTACTACAATTGATCAAATACGTACTCATTATAATGAGTTATAGCTAAAAACTCCAAACATTCGAATATAGAAAAACATGAACTATTTATTTACCTAGCAATATTGTTATTTCACAGATAACGTAAAACAGTGTTTTCATGATTTTCATATTTTCTCTACTAAATTTTACTATGTTTATCAGATGATAAAAATATAATCATATTAAGAAAGTAGAGTATTTGCGATATTATTGTTATCAGTTATAAATATAATTATTGAAAATATTCTCTTTTACAATCTAATTACACTTTCAACATCCTTGAAACGCAGTAAAATATAGTAGAAATAATATAAAAATCATGAAATTAACAGCAGAAATTTCTAATATATAAATTATTAATAATAATCAATAATAATAAATAAATAAATAATAAAATAAGTCATATATGCCCCAAACAGTATCCGAATTGTTATGCTAAACAATTACTAGTTACACTATTACTCAAATATAAAGCAGATGTATTCATCAAAATCCAAATGTAAAACTTATCGCAGAAACTCTCAATATTTCCTAATATTCACAGTATTTCAATTACTAATTACTGTAAATAGTAGCTGATTATCAGATCAAAATAAACAAATTGCCAAGGGATTGCATAAACCGCATTTGGATTACTAATAGATTTTAACACTAATGGTTCAGATAGCTTTTACTTATAATTAATACCAGCTTAGTTCCCAATTAATATGCTAGCAATAGTAATTTAAAAGCCGATTAACAGCCTGGTGGTCAAATCATTGGTTATTAAATAAGTTATTAATAAGCCTGCGGTCAATAGTATTAAGTACTTAATAATGTTTATCAATCAAATTACATTAAATCAATAACTTCCAAATATTTTTTTGTCTCTATAGTAGATTCAGATACACTTAGATTATCAATTGAAAATAATTCAAATTCATGCATATGGCAAGTATTATGTACTTACATTGATGGCGGATATGGATTTAATGAATTCAAATATTTCAAAAGTATTTAAACCATATCAACTATTGCTTTAGGATTAAATTTGCATATACCGATGTCTGTTAAATATTAAAGCGACAACATGCACTTAGATTCTTTCGGAATTATGTCAAAATTAACAAATTTTTGAAAACTATATTAAATTTGTAGTAAGAAACATGCATAAGACAAATATGAGGACGAAATAAAACCATTATTTACAGGTATAGCTTTCTATCAAAATTGAAATATCAACTATTGCTTTTATGATTCAAATATGGTCATAAATGTTTGATATAGATTTTCTGAATTTGAATTATATGAATATTATGAATTTAAATATTTCAAATTATTTCAAATTAAGTCAAGTTAATTATTGCTTAGTAAGAATCATATTGCACCATATCGTTGTCTGGTGCAATATATTATAGCAAATAACATGCACTTAGATTCTTTCGGAATTATGTCGAAATGAGCACAGTTTTGAAAACTCAAAGAGCCAATTTTTCGATAAAATATATATGTTGTGGTAATACTAAGTTACATGTATATATTCGTGTAAGGTTGTGTTGAAGAACTGTCAAAAAACTATGTATTTGCTGTGCGTCAGGCGTTTTACACATAAAACCTAACTTCACATATTTGGTATCAAAGAGACATCAGAAAGATGCACTAATGCTATTTGGCATTTTTGCGTTTTAGTTATTATGTATGTGTAAAGTTATAATCACACGACAAATTACATAGTTTTTTGTCAGTTTGTTACTACCAACTGATACAAATATAGACCCCTAACATAGCATTACCACATTTTTTCTACTTCATCGGGGAATTGGTCTCTTAGACTATATAACTATGCCAAAGTGAACGGATACTAATTAAACTAAATAATAAGTTCATGGCGGATATAGATTTTAAAAGTATAAATTATATTAATTTCACGAATTCAAACATTGTAAATAAATTTAAATGATATCAACTATCTATGTCTGGCAAATATTAGAACAGTAACATGCATTTATGGGTAGATTCTGCAGTAAAAAAGACCAATGTTATGGCAACGCAATATTACGTACTTCTTCCATATAAAGTCGTACTAAAAACTGTCAAAATGCTATATGGTTGCTGTGCAGTAAGGCTTTTTAGATAGAAAACCTAACCTAGAAAACGCATAAAAAGAATTTTATCAAAAGCGCATCTTTGTGATGTGGCATAATAACATATAAGTGAAGATACATTTTATGTGCAAAACGCTTGATGTCTAGCAAATACATATCATTTTGACGGTTTTTAGTACCATTTTATATGCAAAATACTACATAACGTAACCTTGCCATAACATTGGTCTATTTAGCGGCAGAATCGGTTTGTTGATGTGTTGCTGAGTTTAGAAAACTAAATTAAATATGTAAGTAGTTACTAACATGCATATGGCAAATATGAGGATGACCTTAGGACATTATTGACAGTTATCGATCTCTATAAAATTTGAATTACCAACAATTGCTTTTATGAATCAAATACGATCATTTCGATACATTGCCAATACTGTCCACCCCTAAAGCGGATTTTATGCTAGCGATCTCTTACCGTTTAGTACGTGCACGGTGACGCTGCGGCTTTGGGCGTTCGAAGGATTGCATTGATATTGTCCGGAGTCCGCAGGCCTCGCTTGTTGTATGAGTAGGAACGACGTCGTGGTCTCCCCTTTCTCGGTTATGACCGAGACGCCGCCGCGCGGCGAGTCGTACGAGATTATCTGGAAATAAAAAAACATATTCACGTTTCGAGAATAGTATCGATGGAGACAAGCATCGACATATTGTACGGCTTTGGCAACTTGCAACTTTATTTTTGTGAACGATTTCATGCTCATGCAACGCGAACGGAATATTCGTTGTTAAAATATTTGTACATGATATTTTAAAGCCGCGATAAATGTTTTTCAAACATTTATCAAACATTTATTTGTTATTAGTTTGAGGAATAATACTGTGTTGAATTTGGCTAAATCATAAAGCAAGCTCGTACAATATCAATATACAGGTAACCCCCGCATAACACGGTACTTCTATAACACGGATTCGCTCTAAAACGGTTTAAGAATTGAGACCATCCACCTCATAGGATCGCATAAGACGGTTTAAGAATTTAATCTAAAATAAGTAAAATTGCCGTACAACAGCTGAATAAATGTGATGGAACTAGTGCAAAAGATAACTAATTTGATATATATTGTTAGAGCGCGTACGTTCTATCGAAAAAATTCTAGGATTATCTGAACAATATATTAAATAATTCTTAAGGAACTCTTTCAATAAAATGAGCATAACAATATAATGAAGATTACTTTACATGTGTTAAATATATAAATATCATTTTGATAAAAGCATGTAATCGCAAATATATTTTTTTGCAAAAAATAATGCACAGATTTGAAGATAGTATAGAAAACTGCTCAGAAAATGAGGATATCTTGCACAATAAAGGATCATGTTAAATATCACTAATTGTTAATTATGGCAATAAATCATGTAATTCATGTAATGTATATTACTTTATACAAAACGAACAAATGTAATAATATTTATTATAAAATCATGATATGTAGCATGTTTTTTTGAATTCTAGGAACGTAGCTCCTCTTTCTGTACTATCCCCTCTTTGTCCTTTATAACACGGATTCGCATAACACGCTAGTTTTCTGGAACGTAACTACCGTGTTGTACGGGGGTTATTTGTATAATATACTCATCTAACCATAATTGTTGAAATTTACTAATTTTTGAATTTGTAGTAGGGTAGGGTGAGGCACAAAGGTTCAATTTGACTTTGAGCAATTATATTGTAAAAACCAAACAAATTATATAACAACAAACAACACGTCAAACAAACAGCTATCTGACTATGTTCAATAAAACTCTCAGCTAATAAATCATTGTTAGAATATGTTTTTTTTGCTGTTTTTCAAAAATTTGTCATCTTGTCTTTTTTACCCCATAGGCAGAACAAACAGGTCCAATGTCTTCTTTTTAATTTCAAAAAGATTTTGCAAAATAATAGCTACATTATTCACTCAATGCAAGATATAAGTTTCACTATAAATAACACTGTATATAACCTTGATCTGGTGTTTCGTTTCAAAAATATCCATCTGTTTTGTCAGAAAGATTCATTGAACTATTAATATAAATTATCACTAAGTAGTATGTTTTTAACTTAACTTTTTTATTTATTATTTTTATTTGCCAGGGTAAAGTTTCAATTGATTTTTCTCACTTGCGAGCTTTTGTAAAAGGTACGCAAAAAAACTGTTAAATCTAACTAAAAAATAACAATAAATCTTATAAAATAAATAACGTAACTTGAATTAAAGTCACCTAAACTTAACAATAGTGCTCACAAACAAAAAAATCTTACAACGAAAGAAAATACTTTCTTTTATCGATTTTCAAACATTGCCGTATATCTTCTGAAGGCGACGTTGTAAGAATTAGGATGGCTGTTCTTTTTTGCCCTCTACTTTCTAATATTGTTGTTAAAAAATTTCTAACTTTACTTGTTTTTCAATGATAGGTTTCACTAGCAAATCCGTTTTGAGTAATTTGTTTTACCCCCGAATTTTTAAGCCCTGCTCTATCCTATATCTTAGTAGCGAACAGTTTAAATTGATTATGTAATATTCATGAATTCTTTTGATTCAAACAAGTGCTTGCAATTATACTTACAAAAATGTTTCAACAAAGATAGAAATTAATAGAAATAAATCTCTCAATAACATTGTGATATGTATAATTAATGGACGATGACGTAATAAGAAATAGCAACACATACGCAAACAAAGTAATACAAATCAACAGTGTCAAACATTTTCAAAAACTAGAACATCATACAAATTATATAGTCACTCAGCTTCTTGAGACACCAACTTCAAGAAGACTGAAGAAGAAGCTGCCCAAAGATAATATTGAGGAACCTTAGAACTACAACAACCTTATATAAACAGAGTAGTAAAATCACTTATTGAAGTGATTCTCTAACAATATAATTTTTATCATATTAATTTATATGTGTGTTTGAAAGTGTGTGTGTATGTGTGCGAGTGAATGACATAAGCCAAATAGCTCATAAAATTGTCATGTATTATGATTGCTATTGAATATAAAATTAAAAAAAAAAGTAAACTTTGTTTTGACCATTCTGACTGTATACAGAAACAGCCAAAGATTAAAAAACCATAGTTGTCATTATGGTAGTTTAACAAAATTCCAAACAGTTATATCCAGCAATCAACTACGGGTCTCAGGTTAAATGTACCATATACAAAAACGTTCTAATTTCAAATAAGCTCTCTTAAAAGCCCGAATCTTGAAATCAAGGCATTTTAATTATATAAAGTGTGACTAATCTGTGCAGTTGTGGGTATATGTGCAATTTCACGAAAACGTATACAAAGGGATGTATCACACTCAAATTGTGGCAGACTAATGATGATGACAGAAGTTTAATGATCAACATTTCCAGTATCGGGCGTTGCGTTGGTGTGCGGTTTATGTGATACTTATGACAGGCTCAACTTGAGAAATAACATCTTATTATGCGTTTGCGTTTATAAATGCGTCTGTAATTACTCATTCGGTCTTTATTTCCAACGCATACGTGTGTTACGACCGTAATAAAGGTTGCGAACAATCAGACTCGGAGGAAGAAAGTGATTTTGCTAATTTAGGGCATCATTTTTCATAAAACTTGAACAAATTGTAATAGGTTTAAGTATTTTACTTTAAACGCTCATCCTGCTATTACTTATAATCAAATATGATGTATACATATTATAAGCGAACTATTACAAGTAAAGCTTATTTCATTCTACTCTTCTTTTCATCCACCATAACCAAATCCAGTGAGTAATCTAATATCATCGTAAAAACGCGATTTTTTTCAGGCTACCATAAAATAGTATTTTGTGAAATATAGCACAGACAAACACAATATTAAAATGAAGTTAAAAATGAACCAACTCTTTGTTAGAGAATTAGAGTAGCTACTCTAAAGTTCATAAAATCTATATTCATAAGTATAAAACCCAATAAATTTAAGAACTTTACAAAAATATCGTCTGTCCAAAAAAGAAAATTGACCCTTCCGCCACGAGCGTCACCTATAGGTGACATCCGCTTGACTACCGGTGTGCACAAGTGTCGTCTATGGACGACATCAAGCATGTCGTTTTTTGCTTCAATATTGATCACTGTGAGCTAAATTATTGAGAAATCTAATTTGTTACTGCAATTTTAAAAATGTAATTTTCAAATTTCAAATATATTTACGTTAATCTTAAAATATTTTGTGTAACCGCCCAAGGCTTGTTAGCTCGTACAGGAGTGTCACTTCTTGTAGCAAAAAAAAAAAATAAAATCAATATGTAAAAACTATATTATCTGCATTGCAATGATAATATTTCACGGAACTAATTAAGAGTACTTCATAATACTTATAAATAATTTACTTATTACATTTTAATTTAGAATTCGATAAAAGTTTTATAGTTATAGATAAATACCTCTCTATTTTAGTATAAAACTGGGCGTTTTATTTAGAAAAGGCTCGCATGCGTAATTGAAAAAAACGAAATAAAAACATAAAATTATTTTTCCAAAATAACATATAAATATAGGGTCATTATTTTGAATAATCGTACGTAGTGCATAATTTGTCATTGTTCGAAATTAATGAAAAATTCTTATACTAGTAACTCATAAAATCATATTATCAAATAAGCTATTATTAATCGTCGTTCAGTGTAAATATTATTATTTTCCATAAATAAAACTCATTTTCCAAGGTTTCACACATTTTTTGCTTGACGTGCTAAAATGAAACTAATTAAGGTAACTTTATGCTTCAGCAAGCAGAAAACTTACTACAATATTTTGTTTTAATTAAAACGATAGTTACATTATTTTTAATATTGCGGACATAGAAGTTATAACTCACTTTAACTGCTGCAATATATTTTTAAAATGTGGTCGTTTTGCAGTGTTTACGCAACGTGTACAACCACGCCCAGGAGCGGAAAACAAAGATTTAATTAGTTTCCTACTTCTTTTGAAAAGCTAAAAAATAATGACTCTTGTTGATAATAGCTGTTTATTGTAGTATGGAAATCTGTTTACGTGGTCAGCAAATGTTATTATTGCAATGCAGATAATATAGTTTTTAAACATTGATTTTAGTCTTCCAAATAAATCTCACTTGAATTTTTCGCTACAAGAAGTGAAACTCCTGTACGAGCTGGCGAACCGCCCAAGATACACAAAATATTTTAAGATTTTCCAATTATTATCAACAAAAATAAATTCATGATATCTAATGTAAGAAATATAGTACAACTTGTTATAAATTATTGTTACAAATTGTTATAAATTATTGGTACAAATGTCTATAAATTACTTGAGTAAAAATTCCCAGATCTATCATTTTATTATTTATTTATTACAAAAACAAAGACAAATATGAATGTAATTTATGATTCAGTTTTTATACATATGCAAATACAGAATTGCTAAAGAGTTCTATTGAAGACATTCAATTTAATATGAAATTTCAAATAAATTTTTCTCTTGAGAATACTTTAGACTTATGACTGCTTTACCGTGAATGGCAATTGCCGTGGTTATTGCTTTTTAATAATCAATAAATATGAACTGAATTATTGACGTAGGTTGTGATAAAAGCAAAATTGAATTCACCATGTCAAGCAGATCTAGAAACTTTTTTTTTAATTCAGATTTTTTTTGACATATTAGGTGGCTTGTCTTGGAAGGCAGCCCAACAGTTGTTTTGTTCTAGCTGTGACATAACTATTTGTGCTTAACAGTATCTGACTTCATATTTCATATACACAACTACACTTAAGATCTATAAGTTAAAGTAGAATTCGATATCTTGCTGCCTGATATTTAGCTGGCCGAGGTTGAAATCAAATGGGATAGTTTATAGTTTACGCTAGCCTATGACGTTAAATGTTATGCAATGGCGGGCTTGATTTTGTTTATGATATAATAGTGAGAATTGGTAAAATAACACATTTGTACCCATCTCTTTCAACCTAATTCAAATCAACAGATATTTTTGCTCTATAACATAAATTAAAAAAAAGTTCTGATATGGCTTGCACGCTAAACATCAGCCAAAATATATAAAGTAATGATATCTACAACTACATAAATACAACTACATGAAAAACATTCTTGTCGTCAAATTACAACAAAAATGACCAGGAACATATAATCCTAAATTAAAAAATTGACCACATTAAATAAATTTTAACCTTGTGGTCGCGAAGTGTTTTGATAATCACACAAATGTAACATAAATTTCACACAAATATTATGAATGACGTCCAAAAATAATGAATTGTCTAAAGTTCAATTACTGTCTTCTATTAATATAATCAGTTGAGCAAACTGTCAGCACATGTGCTAAATGTCGTTTAAATATCTTTAGTTAAAAGACGCAAACTCGGTCGCTTGTTTCGTTTGCGAGCCCAATTAAAAGTTGGAGAGAAAATATGACGTAACACAAAGCTGCTGCTAAATGAGAATGAGAAGTCGACGTGTCGCTTACCGCATCGTTGTGGTTCCAAAAGATGTAAGCCGGAGGCTCCGGAGAAAACAGCACCACGCAGGTCAGGTTGATGGTGGAGCCTCGGTCTATGTACAGGTCGGGCTCGCCGATTATATTCGTTGTGGGCTCTGAAATAGAAAAGCAATTATGAAAATACATAAAAATAATGCAACAATAAATCAATTAATTAATCTTAATCAATATATTTGAATCATACGCAATTATTATATTCATTATAAAGCAAGTGCTTTATGATTTGTGCTTTAATTCATAATTCCATAACAAGGTCAATAAAAATTCAAGTGACTATATGGTACTTTTGTTAGCAGAATGTATTTGAGTACGTATATTGTATTTGAGTACTTATTATAATTTTCATTAATATTATTTTAATAGCTAGAGTGTGCCATGAGTTTGTGACTTAATCAAAGTGGCATATTTTGCAAAAAAATGTAGGAATGTGTTATGTTTTATTAATGTAGATAAAATATTTAGATGGTTTTGATACAGCTGGGAAATACAATAAGTTGAATGATATTGAGTTTTCAATAGTTAATCAACAGTATTTTTATTCTTTCTTTTATTTACAACTGTCCAGTTAAGGACATTCAATGTAATTTACAATTCTCGGCCGTAAAGGGACATTGTATACTAAAGGGGTATGTTGAAAAAAAAACTCAATATTTGTTTTTCCATTCGATATAATATTCAAAATATTTTATTGATAATTATATAATCTTGGTGGCTCAATATATATTTTATAATGTATTTTTGCGTATTGAAACAAGGTATTATCCTGATCTTTTTGTAGAAGTTATCTGCAAAAATAACAATTTCTTCCTAATAATTATTATTTTTAAGGATACATTTGGCGAACCAAACGAAAATATTGATATCACTCGTTTTGTAGTGAATGTTAATTTTATTACAATAAAAATGTAAGTATCATCACATCTAGCTAGAATCTAGTTAGATTCAAATAGTTCTTTACAATGCAACATGTCTTTTTTATCTTCATGCAATATTGTAATTAATTATTATCACATAAATTGCTATACATATAATATGAATTTATAACCTAAATACACTATATTTAGGTCATGTTTAAGCTAAATAAAATTAATACATAAAAAATAAGCACAAATAACGCTTCTTATTTATTTTCATATCAATAAAAAGAATTAATACTGTTGGAGATCCATTGAAATGCATCAACTTTGATTAAACTCGGTGTTGTTAATGATGAAAAAAGTTTTATGACTTACTTTTTTGTCATGAAAGTTTCATAAATATCACGTTTCTCAAATATGAATATTTTATATTTGTACAAAATGTTATATTTAAAATGTACCGTCTAAAATAAAATTTCAATTGCTAAACTGCAAATAAAATAATCAATATAAATCCTAAATTATATTCCGAAAATGCTGTTGTTTTGTTGATAATTACTTGAGTAATTATTGAATTTTTAATTACTCGTGTCATATTACATTACTTCTTATAAAGGAAAAAGCAACTGTGTATTTTTCACTATTTATATATCGATGTCAATTTTTATATATAATTGCCAAAAGATTTACTTAATGTCTATGTAGGACAGTTGTAAATATATTGTTGAATAAAAAAATGATTGAAAAATAAAATATAGTCGTAATTTATATTAATTAATTGCTATTGTGACCAGCGGTGGCAAAATCGATTCGGACATGAGCTAGCCATAATCCTAATACTACATGTATATAGTATAAGGTCTATGGGACTAGACCAAACTAGTCCTGGGTTTGATCCCAGCCAAAGCCAAGCCCGACTTCAAGCAGCTTTGATGTCAAATTCCCACTTGAGGTCATACATTTTAAATATAGCCTCAAGTAAAAATTGACTTTCGCGGGTGTGGCTGTATATATATAATTAATAAAATTCCATAGAATACTCCGAGTAAAGTTAATTAGTCACAACTGGATTGGACAACTACTGGGTTGTCATCCATTCTAAAGGCAATATAATAATGTCAAAACAATTACTGACTGTCTTATTATGACGGATTGTGATTAAAAGCATAACAAAAAAATAACATTAAAACACTAGATGCAAAAATCCATAACTGGTTTATGAAGTATTATAAAAAGAATTTTAAAAGAACAGCCATGTTGAAATAACGTAATTGGATTGACTTCAATGATTTTTAATAAAAGTGACAAGTGGTTATACTAAAAATATCTTGAAAATTATTGATGGTCATGGAAATTCAAGGACGTTTGACACGTGTGCCTGCTGTCTAGTGTCTATGTACATATATATAATTAATGCACGTTGTTATATTTTTCATTGAAAAGCTACAGAAATTGTCATTCCATTTCACTATTTATTGACACGACTCGAGCTCCATATATATGCAAATCGATAATCTATTTATATTTTGTTTCCGTATCTGATTACAAATTAAATCCCTTTGATATGCGACTTTATAAATTGTTTGTTTAGGTTTCCGCTGAACTTTGTCCTTAGATGTTTCTATTTATGGAAAGCAAATATCTTCTTGTAGGGCATTAGGGATGAGATTCCGGAGTTGTAGGAACTAAAATGATCTGATAGTATTGTTGAGGCGAATGACTGAGTGATCGTTGCAAAAGAGGAGACCATCGACCATCGGAAACATTTCGCGGGGCTATTGTAGCGTAGTTATCGGAGTCTCGCAGTGGCGCGAGCGACGATAAATAAACTCATATCGCAATCCGGTCATCGGCTGACGGAGTTTTGGGGTTGGGGAATCTTTGCACGTAGCAATGGAGCCGGTAAAAGTCTTAGGGAAAATTTCTAATGCAGGCTGAAGAAATTTTATAATTAACTTTTAATTAATGGCGAGTGGTAAAAATAAAAATGCTTTCTTCAAATACACTAAATTTATTGTAATGTTGCTCGATTCGCGATCTAGAGGCAAGAGAGATTATTTTATATATTTTTACATTAACAAGATTTTAGAATGTCGGATACATAGTTATAGAGGGAGAAAGCAACACTGACAGTAAGGGCGCGATATTTGAATTATAAAATTCCTATTGCATTACATATATAAAATTTAGTAAAATAATTTTATCCAGCAAGCTTAGCTCACAGAGTAGCGTTCCCGACTTCCACGCTGGAAGTTCTGAGTTCAAATCCCCGGCAAAGAAATTGAAATAATATTAAGTAGTTAATTTGAAATTATAATTGAATTATAAATAGTAATAACGAATATGTATGTAAAAGTTATCAGCTTCATGTATAGAAATTGTGGAATTAGAAATAAAACTGAATTAAAGTGGCAAAAGAAGAAAGAGGAGTTCAGAATATGAAATGAATAGATGGTAAAGAAGAATGAAGATGATTTGAAAAGTATTTACTCTAATATATATGTTAACTATGAATATGAATAGGTGGCGCTGTTGGGATGTATAAATGTTGGTACTAATGACAGCGTGAATCTAGTACAGTGACAATGTGTAGTGTAGCAAAACAAGAGAACATAATATATATAATGGAGAACATAATACGTATAATATAGAACTTAGTGTAATTAGAGTAAATAAATAATTAAGAGAACATTGTGTTTTGACAGAGACGATTAGAGTTAACATATATATATATATACAATAAAACGGGGCACAAAGATCCAATTCGACTTTGTGCAATTATAATGTGAAGCCAAATTCTTTACATAACAACAAATAACACATATCAAGCAAGCTATCTGACTATGTTCAGCAAAACTCCGAGCTAACATACCAATGAAGAAATGTGTCTTTTTGTTTTCAAATTTAGTTTTACAAAAATTTGAACTTGGTTCTTTGTACCCCATAGTCAGGGTCAAATGGGACGGCCAGGGACAAAATGATCCAGTTTTAAACATTATCATTCAACGAATGCAAAATATAAAGTTTATCGGTACATTTTTACAGAGATAATACTGTATATAATCTTGATCTGGTATTTTGTCAAAAATATTCATCAGCAGAGGTGAAATAAGTATTTATGCAATTTATCTCTTGCTAATTAGTTTTTTTTTAACTTAATTTACTTTTTTGTTTGTTATTTTTAATTTTTTACACCATTGCTATGGTGAGGGTTTAGTTGGTCTTTTTTACCCCACCTAAGTGTAAGCTTTTATATAGATTATATAAAAACCAATTGAATCTAATTTAGAATTAACAATACACCTTATAAAACAATTAAATTATGAAAACTTGAAAATTATTTTGAAGTCTAAAAATCTAACAGCAGACGAAAATAATTTTTTTTATGGATTTCAAGCATTGTTGTATATTTTTTCGATATCAATGTCGTAAGAATCAAATGTCATGGCTGGTTTTACATTTTTATTCCTTTTCTTTCAAATATTATTGTTAAAAAATTCTTAACTTCACTGGTTTTTGAGATATCGTTGTTGATTCTTTTTATCCGAGGAACTTCAAGCCCTGCTCTATCTAATTGTCATGGAGTGTGATACAACTTTGTCTAAATAACATTCTCTACTCTACTGTTGAGTTTAAAAATAGTATATGCTTATCTTCGTAAACTATTCTTACTTTTTACATTTACATGTATAAAATTTTAATGAATTATTACGATTATTATGAGTAGTATATGCTTATGTTATCATGTAGTAATAACATTCATAAATTTTGTGAAATGGCCCATATTTTTCATCATATATCCTTTTCATCCTTCCGGAGCTTAATTAACTTATTTTGTGATTAACGAATTTACTCATCAAGAGCTTGATTTGGACGGCACGAAACTTTGAGCACTGCTTGCTATGGTCGCCACAGTTAACTGGTTAAAATTGTAATTCAAAATTAGCTAATAATGTTATTCATTTAAGAATCCCAAAATATTCGTATTTTTAATTTAAAGTAATTTTAAACATTACAATTTAATAACATCAGAGATACGTGATCTTAAATATTAAAAGTGTAATTATTGTGTTTCTGATTTTCTTAATTATAAAATATGAAAAAACTAATGTTCTAACAAATATTTCTCCGAACTCTCGGATTGATCTCACGGACTCCATCCTTATATTATGACATTGAGGCATGTTCCGGGCGGACTGAGTACACGGTGAAAAAAGTATGAAAGAAGCGATGCGATAACGGGAATAAGTGAGAAATTGCGAACACTTTCCGTACATAAATTATGCCTGAGTCGACAACGAAGTTTTATATA
>NW_020537601.1:121271-164520 GCF_003426905.1 Ctenocephalides felis
AACGGATACAATTTATTGTCGACGATTCGAGAACACGGATCAACCAATTTAAATGATTCAAAAAACATTCAATTTCTATTAATACAGAGACGTGCTGACTAGTTTTTAGCAAAGGCATTCAAAAAACATTCAATTTCTATTAATAAGGAGACGTGCTGATTAGTTTTTTGCAAAGGCAGGTCCAGCCGTTCCGGAGATATGGGGCAAAAAGTGCCAATAATGATATTTCAATTTTTGAGAGAACCGAATATCCGATTTGAATGATTCAAAAAACATTTTATTTGTACTAAAGAAATGAAGAACTGGGGTGAAGCAAATCCAGTGATTTTGAAAATCCTATGAGAAAATTATATACACATAACATTATATTTTATAGGTAATTTAATAATAACAAGTTTTGTTTACTTGCGACGCTCACGCGCTTCTATATTTCGTTTTCACGCAGCTAACGTATCGCGATTGCTTTGAACAAAAGATTAAAATTTCCAAAATATTCCAAACTATAAAAAAATCTTTTTTTAAATATGTAGGTCAATTTCTTTTCCAAGATTTTAAAAATCCCAAAGATCGTTTTTTTTCGAGTTCTAAAAGAATATTGAATCTTTTAAAAAAAAAATATTTTTTTTACGGGAAGTTTTCGCAATTTGCCTTAAGGATGCCATGCACCACTAATTTTTTCCTTTTTTTATTTGATCTCCGAAACCACAAAATTTAATCAGCTTTCATTTTGTCAATACAAGGTGCATCCATTATTAAAATCAATGGATTCGTGTTTTCGAAATCGTCGACAAAAAAATGAATCACACACACAGATACACATACACGCACACATACATCCTTTTTTTTTCAAGTATTCCATAATGTTCAGGAGGTTTTGAAACGTAAGCATGCAAGAATTTTCATTTTTGATTGTTTGTCGAAATGGTCCATTTAAACTTAAACACAAATTAGTATTTTTTGTTGACAGATTTGATTATGAATCAATATCACAAACAGTTCCATAAGCACAACTCAAGCATGAAATTACCTAAAATCATTTTTATATAATCAATATTTTACTTATTATATTTGCATCATAATTGTGCGTAATCTGAAACAACAAAAAATACTGGAACATTTTTTGTGTCAGTTTACCTAAGCACAAATTACTCAAATTAGTCTTCTTCATTCCAATTCTGAATCCACCAGTATCATATACAGTCCCATAAACACGAAATCAAGCATAAAATTATCTAATCCATTTAGTCGAATGGCAATGAATAAAAAAGCAAAGTTTTCAATGAATGCGCCCCGTATCTTAAAAGCTTTTTGCTAGAAATCCGCATTAATTCTGGTCATATCACTAAGTGCTTCACTGTTTTCGCAACTGGATCTATAAATCTTTCGATGGCATTCGCTTTTGCGTATCGGATTAGAATCGACATTAATATATTCGGGCGCGATACACGACTCGGATTAAGGGCGGCCGCGATGCCACCAGTACAGCGGGGACCGTTTCATGGAGATGAACCGCGGATTAGATAGACGAATGTTGGGTTAGTTGACTGCGCAAATATTTTCTTGGTTATAAATTGAGAATTATTGGAAATTTTATTGCATATGTAGGGTTTTATTGGTACGAGGATTTCTCTGTTATATGAACGACAAAATATGATTAATCATATCATGATATATGTGTATTACATACTAAATATAGGGCAGAATGAGGCGAAAAGGTCTAATTTGATTTTTAACAGTCGTATTGAAAAAATCAAACCAATTATATCACAACAAATAACGCGTATCAAACCAACAACTATGTGACTATGTTTAGTAAAAATTTCTGAAAAATGTTTTATTGCTGTGTTTTAAAAATTCGTCGCCTGGGTCTAATGTCTTATTTTTAATTTTGTAAGGATTTTACGAAATACTATCTACACTGTAGATTCTACAGCATTTAATCAATGCAAAATATAAATATCCTGGGTACATTTTTATAGAGAGAACATAGTATATAACCGTAAAATTGTTCTTTTAAATTAATTTACTATTTTCATTGTCTACACCTTTGCCAGGGTAAAGGTTGAGTTGGTCCTTTTTATTCCACCTACGTGTATCTCTTATAGAGGTTATATACAAAAAACTGTTAAATATAACTTAAATTAACAATACATTTTAGAAACCAATTAAAAAACGTACACTTAAAAATTATATTAAGATCTTGTGAACTAAACAACAGTGCTCACAACCATTTGTTATAGATTTTCCAACATTGCGTTTATTCCTCGATAACAATGGCTTAAGAATCAAGATGGCAGTTGATAATACAACTTTTAACCTCAACTTTAAAAGATTTTTGTTAAAAAATTCTTAACTTTTCTTATTTTTGAGAAACCGGTGTTAGACCTTTTAACCCGCGGGCATTTAGGCCCTCCTAATTTTTAATGTATTCAAATAGTTTACCAATTCGGTAAAAAATAGAATATGATTAGAAATGCCTGTGAAAATAAGTAAATTATGTATACAAAATAAATAATTTGGCTCATAATTACGTCGTATTTTTGAAGAATTGTACATTAAACCAACTATTGGTGCTTGGTATCGTGCCATAAGGCACATTGCTGGAACTTTGAAATTTGTTGAAAATTTTCAATCGGTTGATTCGTGCTCTCGAACTCGTCGGCAAAATTTTTTATTCAAACATATACGCATACATTCACACACATATATCAAATTTTGTGTAATGTATGCCAAAATGTTCAGAAACCGAAACTAAGTAGAACATGAAGTAATTGAGTAATGTAAATGCTATTTTTTGGGAAAATGTACATCTAATATCAATCTTATTCGAATAAAAATTATTTTAGAACAGAAATAACAAAAGTTTCCAATCAGAAATTGAAAGAATTTTTTACAAATTACATAGGAAATACGTTTATGTACAAGAATAGTATTTAAATTATTTTCTTTGTACAAAATAAAAGTTTTCTTAGTATCAAAAGTATGATTTCGAATAATATTATGTTTGGAAAATAATATAGTTTTGTATTTAATTTTTGTTTTGTGAATTGCGAATAAGTTGATTCATTCTATTGTAAGTATAATATTGTGAGTTTTCACCAATATAACAACAATTCAATTGCAACGATTGCCATATTTAGTTAAAATTAAAAATAATATAATGCATTATGTAAGCCTACATTATGTTTTATATTTACATTTATATTCATACAGTATTCGTCTCAATAGGTAACGTTTTTGCTATTTATCATAAAACACATTCCTCCTATACACCGCTAGTTATTTTCCCGTAGGGTAAGTTATCGTAATCGGCAAAAAAATTGTAAATGAAAATTTGCTATATCCTAACGTTCAAAGTTTTCTGAACATTAGAAAATACCTTAGAAAAAGTAGGATTTTGAGTGGGTGTATGTGTTTACTTGTGTGTGTATGCGTGTGCGGATACAATTTTTGTCGGCGGTTTTGAAAAGACGGATCAACCGATTTTATTAAAAAAAGATTCAATTTCTATTGATAAGAAGACGTGTTAATTAGTTTTTAGAAAAGGCGGGTCTAGCCGTTTTAGAGATACTGAGACAAATTTTAATTTTCAAAATTTCTAAAAAATTTGAATCTTACTCGAAAAATTTAATTTTTGTTACTATAAGTTTCAGCAATTTGCTTTAAGCGCCATGCCATGAATCACTAGTTTCATATTTCATAAGTGTGGGATTTCGGAATTAGGAAGGCAAATGACATATGTTCGACTTGTGCTCTTATCTGAGGTACAATATGCGTAACGGGAAGACACATGTACAGTTGTTGCTATAACGACGGTTGATCTACTAAGCCTTTTGGGGTTTCCGTTCAACTGAAGGTCAAGCCTTTACCTTATGTAGGTATATCATTTGGAGGTATTAAAGTTATTACACATGATATTAAACCACTCGTCTCATTTGCCGTATCCTTGTACAAAATCGTCACTTCGAGATTAACATTAATTAGGTATTACATGATGATGTGTAATTTGTGGACTCTCGAATTAAAACTAATGGTAAGGTCTGATTGAGTTGGTATTGGGTCACATCAACTAATCCTGTAATTTATCATTTATTTATTTATTTATTAACTGGCCAAATGAAAAATTTATATTATTGCTAGCAAATATCACTTATTATTGTCCTGCTTTCACGACGTTTCAAGATATTCTGAATCATTTGACGCCAAATTTGAAGATTTTTAAGTCTACGTTTATTAGCGCGTTGATTAGTTATATGAGACATCAGCAAAGCCGCTTTCTTATTAATGATTTTGCATAAAACCTTGAACAGATTCTGAAAATTCACAAACTATTCGAAATATATCATGTTTTTTGTCTCGTATCTTTAACAGTAGCCAAAGTTTTGTCTTATAAGCTATTGGGCTGAAACTTTTCCTTTCGTAATATTTTTGGAAGGTAATCCAACGGTTACCTTTCCCACCTACACTTATATTGGATTATTTTATTATTAGATATAGATATGTATCTTATAGGGCTGTCTTGTTATTATTTATGCAGCAACGCCCGGAAAAGGCTATTTTCAATTGTAAACATATTTAATATCTATATTTTCAAGTTATTTGTCATTTGGGAATCGTGTTGAATAAAGTTAAGCTTTTTGTTGAAGCTTTTTTGACGTGGTAACAATTGCAACCTATTGGGATAAATTTGGTAAAAAATTAAAGAATGATTAAGAATGCCTATGTACATCAATAAATTATTTATACATAATACATACATTTGGTGCATTGTCGTATTCACGAAGAATTGTGCTTTTAAATATAAATAATCAGAAGTAATCATTAGTTCAGCACATTAAAAGTGACGGTTTAAATCGGTTCATTTTACTTAACAAATATCAGACAATTTTTATAGTTAAAAGTGCAAAATTTAATATTTTTATTGATTTATTAAAACAGCACTCTGCTGGTGATATTTACAATAATTGCTTTGTAGTAGATTATTCATTACACAAATAAGATTTGTTCTTTCATATCAAAATCAACTCATCTATTAATAGCAATCAGATCCTTACTCCCTGAAAGATTTTGGTTATATTTTTCAGACATAAGGTTACATATATATCTGTTATTTATGCTTTTGCCTCTTTAATTATTAGCTTATATTCTTACACATAATCTTTTCTCATATCACTTGACACATTTTGCAATTCTCAAATTACCAAAAAATATATTTAATGTCTGCTTTCTTGGAAAGTGAAGTCAAAATTAAAATGTATTGATTAAAGTCCATAACGCCTTCAAATTCATATAAAAAATTAAGAGGCTTGTTTTTTCGATTCATTTTTGCATGAATTATAATAATTCATTTATATTATCGCATAAACTCTAGGTTATTGATGATGTAATTACATGTTTGAATAAGTAATTTATGAAATCGCAAATGAGCATGTTCAATACAGACCTTCAAATGGATTTACTATCCAATAATGTATTTAATTTTATATATCTAAAAATGAGGCTTTACTTTTATTACTTTTTGGTACTCTAATTGGATACAGAAACAGTAATTTATATCACAATAAAAGAAAGATTTGTGATATCGCGATTCGTGTGTGCGAGCACGCGATTATAATTCTAAGGGAAGTCAAATAAAATTGCAATTCTCGACTTCGAATGACATATAAAAAATGCGAATACCATTCGAGTATTAAGATTATTAAAAGCAAGAAAAGAACAAAAAAGCGTCGCTCGGAGATTTAATCTCCGACGCTTGCAAGAAAAAGTAATCATGGAAGAGCGCTTTGAGTTCGTATTTTCATTCACAGTAAGTCACATTAAGCTACTGCGAATCCACGCTTATGCATAAAATAAATTGGAACTACATGAAAAAACCTAGTTATTTTTACAAACTTATTGCAATGTTTTAACTTTTATCCGTTTGTGCAACGACTCGGCGTTTAAATCATGGCATATTGAAGTTATCAAAACATTAAAAATGCACAGAGTAATGAATTATTTTCGTTCTCTTTCTGTTTATGAAATTGCACACAACTATTACTGTGCTAAAGCTAAGGTTGTTATATTTTTTCTACATAAGTGGTTGATCTTTCACTCTGAGAGAATGAGTTCCAGCAAAGTAGCTGAAATAACATTCAGTATTCTATTGAAGAAACCAAAACTAAATAGAACTTAAAGTAATTGAGTAATATAAATGATAATTTCTTGGGACAATGTAAATATAATATAATTCTGTGCCTAATAAAATATTTTAAAACATCAATAGTTAATATAAACCGTCGAATATAGAACAAAGTGGATTTTGGAAATTGGGATAATTATTTGGTAAAAATCAGTGGTTTGGTATTACTCTTTTGTCTTTTTTGTGATATTAGCACATGAAGCATGAACACAAAGGGTACAAGTCATACATCGTAACCAATCTACGCCAGACTCAAAACGGAAAAAGAGGATTTTAAAAAAAATACTTTCTTCTTTTTACTGTTAATTTTTTTTGGTCTGTTTTTAGCAATTATTTCTTGCATACTATAAGTTGAAGTCAAAAGCCAATCATCTCTAACGTTTATTTTTTTTCTTGGCTCTCTAATGCTTGCAAAATAGTCCTATGTCTTTTTGTCCATTGTATAAGTATGTCAATTTATCTAAAACTTTTTTTTTGTAATAGATTTATTTAGCAATGAGAAAAATTACAATATTTTTATAAAGTAAGGACTAAGTGAATGTTAAAATAAGACAAAGTCCTCTGATCTACCTTACGATATGTTTGTTTGAAAGTGAACAAAAATAAATAATTGTTCAAAATTAAACCTTCCTTCAAAACGTGATCATTGTAATAAAAATGATCGAAATTACTAATGCTGGCATGAGTTAATTGATTATAATTGAAATAATTATAAATATCATTAAATATGTTCTCAAAAAACATGAGAAAATCACCCTAAAGATAATTTATGCGACAAAGACAGTGACAATGACGCTCAACATCTGACTCCAATCTCGTTAATAAAGCCAATGTGCCATTTTGTCTATATTTACCACTTTGTTTGTATTTCTCCTATATGGTAAACTTATTTAGTTGAAAGTTGGATAAAAGTTATTTACCAAACATTACTGCCAGTTAGCACTCAACACATTATCATCTATCAAAATCATGTTAATGTAGTTTTTGTAATATAGAGTATATTTATTGGATTTCAATGATACCTCAAAGATTTTTAAAATGGATTATACTCGTACTTCTTAGATAGAGATACTTCAAAATCCCACTAGTGGTGCATGGCATTTTGCATTGAGGCGAATTGCTGAAACTTCCCGTACCGTTTTTTCTTTTACAATTTTGAAAATAATAGATTTTCTGAAACTTTCTTTTAAAGCAATTGCGCTGAGTTAGCTGCGTAGAGACGAATTATCAAAGCGCGGAAGCGCCGCGTCTCATAGTAACGGATAAACGATGGTACAAAACCCATAGAAATGTGAACAAAATTTTGGTATCTCCGAAACTGCTAGACCTGCCTATTCAAAATATGTTTTATCAGTTCTTCATTTTGTCAATACAAATAAAATGCTTTTTGAATCAATCAAATTGGACGCTCAGTTATCTCACAAATTAAATGACCATTTTCGGCACTTTTTGCCGGGCTCGTGAACGGAAAATTATATCCAAACATACATACATTTCAAAAATTAGAACATCATACAAATTATATAGTCACTCAGCTTCTTGAAACACCAACTTCAAGAAAACTGAAGAAGAAGCTGCCCAAAGATAATATGGAGGAACCTTAGAACTACAACACCTTATATGAGCAGAATAGTAGAATCACTTATTTAAGTGATTCTCTAACAATATAATTATTATCAGGTTAATTTATATGTGTTTTTAAAAGTGTGTGTATGTGTGCGAGTGAATGACATAAGCCAAATAGCTCATAGAATTGTCATGTATTCTAATTGCTATTGAAAATAAAATTAAAAAAAAACATACATACACACACACGTATATCCATGCCAGTATGTTCAAAAACTTCTGAAACGTAAAGATATGCAAAAAAAATTATTTTCATTTTTTTTGCGATTACTATAACTTTACCTCGGAAGGTAATGAACAAACAAGCAAGCAAATTTTATTAAACGTTAACTTAATTAAGTTAATCTATTTCTTATATATGGTTAATTAAGTCAAATATTGCCTAAAAGTCATTTACCAAAGATTCCCAGTCAGCACCAATTACCTCATCATCTGGATTATATTTCTGGAGTTCTGAAGTATCTTTTATCGGATGCCACTGATACCAAAAAGATTTTAACCTCATAGATATCATTCATAACTCAATAAACAAACAAGCAAGCAAATTCCTTTCCGTATCATCTCTCCGTGGCTGCAAAGATTCCATAGGTACCTATCTGGTGCACGGCGGGGTCTTCCCAGGTATCGTACTTCATTCCGGCGCTCTGGCCATAGACGTCGCAATTTGAAAGTTCTGTTCGCGATAACGTTGTTATCGCGCGTGCTTTGCCTCGTTCACAACTCGCCATCCATCGATTTTATATTCGGTACACATTTCCGGAACCAATTCTTTGGCAGTCGACGGCGAGGGAATACCCGGATGCGCGGCTCCGGGAACGGACATAGAACTGTTCTAGATGGCAAAAAACGTCCTTGATTGTGCACCAGATAAGATGATTGAATTATTTTGAAATGTTATTGCCACCGAATTCTTTGCGTTTGTTTGAATTTATCATTCTGGAAGTACGTAGATGCACAAATTCTGGGTCACTGATTGTTAAATAATTGCTCAGTATGATTCAAATTGCATTAATGAAACATCCATTGCTATACTTTATTCATTCATCTGCTTACAAGTACTTACTTTGGGTGTAACTTTTAAACGTTATACAAACACTTTAGAAAGCATTTTCTCATTTGAATAAATGCTTGACATAACATTCACAATAAGGTTAGAAAGATTGCTAGAAGTTCAGTTTAAATTCGGCAATTTGCTGGAACTGTCCGTACCGTAATTTAATTTTGTCTTAATCTTTACATTTTTAATAAAAGCAGACTTTTCAAATAAGAATTTAGATTTTTTTGAGAAAAATCGACTTTTTTGACCTTGAAACTTTGAACTTTTCTGAAAATTTTAAAATTGTTTGAAATTTTTAGAAAAATTTGAAACCATTTTAAACCAGTTGAACATCTTAGTACAGAATTTTTCGGACTTTATTTATTTTTGAATGCCACATAGCTTTTTTTTTAAACTTTTCATTTATATTTTTGAAACCGCTGGATCTGCCTGACAAAAATTCAGTCAATTCTTTATTCCTTCAATGCAAGTAAAATGTTTTTCGAAACATTATAATTGGTCCGTTTTCTCAATAACTAAATTGCCATGTTTGGCACTTTTGGCCCCACATCTAAATAATCCACGTTTTCCGATAAGAAATGAATATTTTCAACCAAATCGCTTGCTCTGTGCTATCAAAATTTGTACGAAATTTTTTATCTGAACATACATACATGCATATACACCCACATACTTCCGATTTTTATAAGGTGCTACAATATTAAGAAACCCCTGAGACTTGAATTTATGGAAAAATTTTCGTTTTTAATTATTTTCAAATAATATTACTAACCCTACGAGAAGATAATAAAAACCAATATACAAAAGATTGTTAAAAGCTCAAATTATTACCAATTGTGAAAATTTCTGAGGATAGTAAATTACTATTTCATTACTTATAGCTAGATTTTAGCATAAATTGCTTAAAAGTCGATATATGACTTAATTACATAATATCGATTTTTTAAACTGTTATTTCTACTAATTTTGAGCTGTCTTTGCTAAATTACATTTCTAATCTTTTATTTTATACAAGAGTGCAACCCAGTGGCTAACCACTTCTTTGATATAATAATTATATACTTTACATTAGATATGTGATGCAGAAATGCCCATGAAAGGCCATTTACATCTAATTATATTTGTCAACTATGACATTAAGTGAAAATTCGACATCATACTACTTGATATCGAGGTTGGACGAGGTTATGGTCGAACTCGACACTAGTTGGCGCAAGTTCACATCTGTACAGGTTGTTCACATCTTTACAACTCGCTACTAAATATCGTAACGAATTTAATTTAATTGAAGCGATAAATCGATAATATCAACGTTACAAAATTTAGATAAAACACATTACAGTCTAAATTTTAAATCATTTGCAGAAATACCATGATTTGTAATTAATAATTTCCAACTATATCAAAAATGTATTATAATTTTTTTTTACAAAAATAAATATTATGACATGTCATTTTCATTTATTCCGATTTGATGTCTAGTCTAGTTTGATCATACATATTATATAGATACTTCTAGTATATAATTATGAAATAATTTTAATAATTTAATAGACTAATGTAATATTTGATGTCATAGAATATCAATTTAGATATAATCATTCATTTGTTCTTATTAACTTCCAGAAGGACAAGTTTATGTTTTCATCGAAAAATCCGAATTGCTAATTTTATTTTTTCTCGACGTTTCAAGCCATTCTGAATCGAATGAGACCAAATCTGGAAAAAGTATGTATGTGTGTGTGTGTATGTGTATGTGAACAGATTTTTTTCATAATGGCTTAATATAAACATTTATAGAATGTAAAGGATTATATATGGGCAACGTTAATGAAAAATTACTTACCTATTAGAATATATTATTATATATTTTATGTTGCAAGATCGAGGTACATCGGTTACAATCCACGTGTTGACATATTGATACTTTTTTATATACTTAATTTTTAAGTACAATAGGTATTAAAAAGCAGGGGTATTCAATTTGTAATCTTATTGCTTACTCACCAGCTTTTGCGAGGGTATATTAAATTTGTTTCTTCTTGTGAATTATCAGTGTCGCGTTGTTGGAAATCAAACTATTTGCAATGAACAAACCGTTTACTCCCCAAGGTGAACTGACTCCGATGCAATCTAATGAATCTTGTCGATCCATCGACCTGCGCGATACAATCGACGTACAAAATAGAGCAAAAAATTGAAGAATTCTCATTCGAATAAAGTGGGTAACTCATTTGTAAGAGCTGGGCGACTGATTTGATGGCGTTTAGGCAAAATACGATTTAATGGAATTACTTAAATTTTTTTCTTTAATACCCCTTTTGATGCATTTAAGAATATAAATTTATTTATTTATTAAAATGTTTTTAGGTAACATTGGCATTAGCTTATCTAGTTAATTAACATTACTGGTAACTAATATAACGGATATATAACACAATACTCATAAAACAGTGTGTATCTCACCCATTCATAGCCATGTTGTCCATATCAAAACATATTGGGATTATCGAAAATCAAATTAGTATATTTTAGTTATTTATATTTTTTGTTCATGAACTGTCTATTTATGGCACCACGTTGGCGACTTAGCAAATAACCTCTGGCCTTCCTATGGGGCCTTGTTGGTATCATTCCAAGTATAACTTTTAATGCGAATTTTGTAATTGCTTTATCCGTCAGTCACATCTGAATGATAAAGAAGTTTTTTTTTGCTTATAAAAATTGTTTTCCTAATGAGGTAGAAAGGATAGTATGGTTATTATAATATTGTTAATGTTTCTGTATAATTGAGGTAATGAAAAATGCCTTCTAAATGTGAGAAAGACAAAAGAAAGCATTTATTAAGACAAAGAAAACATATATATTTCAATAAATATAGATATGTGCATTACATTTTCTTCAATTTTAGCATTTGCTATTAGAGAGCAACAGGGAAATACTTCAGAACATGCGGAAAATACGCCTTTCAGTGCAATTTTCCATAACATATAGCAACACTTAAAATATATAAAGTTTATAGTAAGCTATGTAAGGTAATTAGATGTACCTACTTATAGATTTTTTTCAAAAATATTAATTTTTCTTTTCAAAATACATGCAAATATTTAATACTTATAAATATTTACTGCGAAATTTAACTCTACAAGCATGAAAATAGGTTCAAAGAAATAAAAAACACTTTTATGCCGACGGGATTCGAACCCAATCATTTTTAACTATACCGAGACATATACGAAACGGCCAATTTTT
The DNA here is from genome assembly GCF_003426905.1 of Ctenocephalides felis. Lineage (NCBI taxonomy): Eukaryota > Metazoa > Arthropoda > Insecta > Siphonaptera > Pulicidae > Ctenocephalides > Ctenocephalides felis. Next base: position 133,388 of record NW_020537601.1, read on the forward strand.
TTAAATTTTAATCAATAATATTATGAAGTATTCGGTTCGACTATCAACTCTATCACCATGCGAAATTTCATAAAAATCCAGAAAAAGTAAAACTGAAGTTCTCCTTGTTAGTTTACATTTAAATTATTTCTTTATTATATTTTTCATCTTAAAGCTCCCGTAGAAGTTCAGTTGATCCTATATTCTCCACCCATATTTATATTCATGTATTATAAACTGAGAGACCGATTCTGCGCCATAACAGAAAAATGTTATGGCAAGACCATGTTATAAAGAACTTTTCATACTAAATATTGACAAACGCCATGTAGTTCGTGTGCAGTCGAGCGTATTTCTCATGTTGTCATATAGAAAACCTAACCTATAAATCGCACAAATGTCAAAAAACGATCTTAGATAACAGTGTGTTTCTGACACAGCTTCATAACATACGAGTGACGTTGCAGTTTATGTGCAAAACGACTAAATGCACAGTAAATACATGACATTTTGACAGTATTCAGTATGATTCGTAATATAATGTATGGAAGTTGGAGCGTAACATGGCCTTGCCATAACATTTTTTTGTTATGCGACAGTATCGGTCCCTGTATTATAAAGCTAAAAACCAAAAATCTACCAACAAAGAAACTGTTATGAATATTATTTATATTGTATATCTCCTGATAAGAGGGTTATAAGAATTCAATTCATGTTTTTCCTTTGAACTTGGAAATAGTATCTTTAAAAAAATTTTTACTTGTTTTTGAGATAAATGTGGTGGACCATTTTACCCGCGGACCTTTTAAACTTCGCCCTACCCTACTTATTTCCACTTGTTCATTATATATTATATTTGTTCGAAGCGCGGTGAAGTAATACCCATTCAATTGGCTACAAATATTCCTGTTTCTCGGTGCAAAATATTAAATGTCGTTTCGGAATACATTTGTCTCTTATACTTCCGCTTTTACAAGCCTTTCCACTGCAGTAGTTTTCGCATAAATAGCGTTTAACTTTAAAGCGTTATGTGAGACCGTATGTTACTAGAAAATTCACAGCTCACTTTGAATGCAGCGGAGTTTTCACATTTCTATTGTTGTTCAGTGCAAAATACTAGAAATAAACTAAACATTTTAGTGCACACATCGCATGATGAAATTCTATATGTCGTGCAAAATCTGAAAACCTTTTGCAAAACAGCGCCGTATAGCTTGAAGCGCTTCAGCCATAATGCGCGCGGGATGGTTATTGCAAAATATGTCATTTGCATGTGACGTGCCCGCTGTGTAGAAAAAGCACAAATTGCCCGACAGAACGACGCATTTATAGTTTCGTAATACTGTAAAATGTACGTTGTTCTATTTGAAAACCTAATTAAGATCCAAAATTAATACTAATATTCAACACCCATTCAAATGCGCAGTTTAGAGTGTTTTGTCATGCGATGGTCTACGATAGAAATTACGTCCGTAAACTTAGCAACGCGATGGTGGGAAAAAAGTCTGCACCGTCCTCTCTAAAGATGGATTTTTTACTATCGTTATGAGTGAACTTTTTGCTGTCGAATTGTGTGATTGGTTTTTTAAAAAGTATTATTGATCATATAATTCAACGCATTGAAAAATTCCTAAATTTGCCAGTTTAAAAAAATTGATAATTTTGGAACTAACAAAAATTGTGCTCGTGTATGAGTATGTAGTTTTCATCTAAGAAAAAGACAAACACTAATATTTTTTTTATTTGGTTTTTTCCTATCGCAGAGCAAAAAAATCACAAAGTCTCGAAACAGACACCCAAAAAAAATTGGCTACCGTTCTGTAAGAGATTGATAAAACAAGTTTTTATTTTTTTTTCTTTATATGGAAGTATGCGAGTAAAAAAATTGGGCTGGAAAATTCAATGCAATCCAATAATCCTTTTTTTATATTAAAAAATTTAGGATTTTTTCAATGCGTGAAATTCTATGAAATGTGATTTTCAATGCGTGAAATTTTCCAATGAGTGAAAATGTATGATTGGTAAAACTTATCCAAAAAACTTTACGTAAATTTGGCACCGAATTTCGATCGCTTCCCTTCATCTACCTTGATATCGCAAAGTTAAAAAAATTGATTACACCAATCGACAGCAAAAAAATAGTTGAAAGTGGCATTTTGCCTCAAGTCAAGTTACATGAACTTTCTAAAATGTGTTATAATTGACTTAATCAACCAAAATTGAGATTTAGATATTTGGATAAAATTTTCAACTGTTTGTAAATAAACTTTTCGCTTTCAATTAAATATAAACGTTGCGATTTTCAATTGAATTTTCTCAAATACATTTGAATTTTTTGTAATTGCATTAATTATATTGCACAGACGCGTGCTTATATGTCCTAAAATTGTAGTTAACTATTCCAAATTTTAATGAATTGACAATTCTTGACTTATAACATCTCAAATGCAACTTTTGGCACAAATTTTGACTAAAATATTTTTTTAAAGGATAAATTTTTAAAATTTAACGTTTTGTCACAGGTCCATAATATTTTAGTATGATTTATAAGACCATTATAACTATCGTCAAGAAAAATCATAAAAATCTTCAGAAAAAAATTTCAACAATTAATTACAAGAACTTGTGCTAGCGAATCTTTACCAAACACTAGTCAGGTCGATTATCAACCAATATTTTACGCACAGAATGAATTTTTAAAATATAAGAATAGCTTTTAAACTTTTGAAAACGGCTCAGCAATTTTTGAGGAAACGTTGACGAAACGTGAAAAATCTGTTTACACACACACGTAATTTTTCCAAATTTGGTCTAATTCAATTCAGAAGGGCTTGAAACGTCAAGAAAATATAAAATGAATCGGAGTTTTTGATGAAAACATAAACTTGTACTTCGAGAATTTAAAATCAGGTTATGTCAGTGTTGTCCATTTCCACCATCGAGGTGCTAAGTTTACGGACGTGTAGAAATCGTAAAAGAATCCGTGCACGCGAGCTTTGCATGCCGAGTCCTAGTCACAGCCGAGTACATCCGGATAAAGCGCATTGAGAAATAGTAAAATAGAAAAACGTAAAAGAATTGAGTTAATGCCTACGTAAATTTTATTGCGCCAGTAGAAAAACTTTTCGCGAAATACTGTTTGTAAGTAATATCTTAATGTAGGCATGAGATATGACCAAACGAAAACTTTAGAAATAATGAAAGATAAATGTAAAGCAGTTTTAGTATTTACAGCTTTCTCGCTGAGAACGGATATTAATGCTTGCAGTTTAATGCAAAAACTTGTAATTTATCAATAGACTTTGGGGCAATTGCATATTGGACTGAACACAGAACAACACATTGAATGCATTTCTACAAATTAAAAAGCTTGTTCAAAACGAAATAATTACAATTAAAGTATACTCCTATAAAAATCACTCACCAAAGAAATTATTTTATTAAATCTTTGCCTAATAATCACCTGGTGAGTTTTACGCCATAGGCGGCATAAAACTGAATGGCCAGGGGTCAAACAGATTCAATGTTCTCTTTTCAATTTCAAAGGGATTTTACGAAATAACAGCTACATCATTCGACTATTGTAAAATATGAAGTTTATGCGTACATTTTTTACAGGGTGACACTGTATATACCCTTGATCTGGTATTTTGTCAGAAATAATCAGCAGCAGAATAACTATTTATTTAATTTATCTGTTGTAAAATTACTTTCTAAACTTGATTTACTTTATTATTTACTACTTTTTATGGTTTACACCTTTGCCATGGAAATTGGTTCTTTCTTCTCCACACATGGGAAAGCTTTTATAGAGGTTATATAAGAAAAACGGTTAAATCTAACATAAACTAACAATATATCTTATAGAACAATTATATAAAGTATACTTAAATTTTATATAAAGAACTCGTAAAATAAACAACAGTGCTCACAACCACAAAAACTAACAGCAAAATATAATACTTTTGTTATGGATTTCCAAACATTGCCGTTTATCTCTAGATAGCGATGTCATAAAAATTAAAGTAATGGTTTGATTATACATTTTTTCCTTTTATCTTTTATATATTGTTACAAATTCTTAATTTTACTTGTTTTTGTGATAGTGATGATGAACCTTTTAACAAGCAAACCATTAAGCTACGCTCTATCCTATTGCCACATTTCGAGTAGATCATACAACTAGCCTAGTGCCACTTACAACTACTTATTTCATACAGTCATAACTTCAGAATATTCCAAACAATTTGTCATTTCAATATATATATATATATATATATATATATATATATATATATATATATATATATATATTTCTAACATCTCAATTTAAATAGCAAATGACAAATATACTCGTTAGTACACAAAATTCTGAAACTTCAAGACGTAAAGACGTAAAGTAAAATAAACTGAAGTGAAAAAAGATGTGTGATTGTTTGTTCGTTAATAATAAATATCATCATCACATAAACTTGTAATTGTAAAGTGCAAATAAAATTTACTTACAACGATAAATTTTAGTACTTGAGCAAATTGTATGTTTATGTTGATAGTCGTTTAGCCTTCCGAAAAGTATTTTAAATACTTAACTTTGAGAAAAGCAGCTTTATAATTTATATCGCAATTACTTTCATATCATAATGAATTTCCAAGATGTACTCTCGAGTAGAACTTTTAATATCTGTAGAAGCCGCGCATGATTTCTCATCAGAGTGTCATTATATAAACACACAATTTATGACATGAAAACAAGCAAAGTGGATACAAATATTGTGTTCAAGATTCTTCTTATATTATAATATTTAACCACAATTTGTACTTGAATAATTTTATTTTTGAAGTAAAACTTCTTTAGGCGCGACTAGGGTGTAAATCCGTACAAATGCAACAGAAGTGCATTACGGCAGAGTCGACTGCCAATGATTTGGCATCAACGTTTATGCGTACCGATATCAACAAGGAAATTGCATAGATAAATTAACATTTTAAAGTTACATAGTAGCACAATGAATGTATGTTAATTTTAATTACATGAAGTTCTTCAAACACAATTACATGATGAGTGAAGTTGCGAAAACAATATTTGTTTGGGCGTTGTTTAACATAATTCACTGTGTGGACGGTTATTATAAATTTTATTAATCAGCAATTACTTCTACTACTTTATTTCTCTAATGAAGGTTCATTTCTAAATGCATATTACAATGACAAACCGATCATGTCATATTTGAAGTATGACTTTAATTACATTATTGTTTTTAAATACTATACATATTTTTAATGCTATTATAAATATATAATTTATAATTCATCATTATATAAATGTGTATAATGGTTGACACTAATAAATGTGTGCATCCCGAGTGTTACCACATTACTAATAAACATTATTCAAAAATGTTATATGATGTATTTATTTTTACTTAAATTCCATCTTGTACAGTAGCAAATAAGTTTTACTTCAATCGCGTGTGAACCTTACGCGCACTCTTTTATTTGTAAAGTCTTTAATATATAGCGCAATCAGATTATCATGCGGAGTTTTGTTGCTCACGTACTAGGGTGCACATGTCATTATAATATTTTTGATAATAGGCGAGTGCCTTTATCATTTTATGATAGGCCCAAAGTATTTATGAACTATAGTATTATAGCGTTTGAACTTTCAGAGAAGACACAGGAAACGCACATCATCTCGCGAGTAATTAAACCAATTGTAAAATAATCCATAGTTCGTGTTTACGTATGAATTGAATGTATTATATTTCTCTTTGTGGAACATATTTCCTATGTAGCCCTATAGAGTTTCGTAAGTTGCTCGAACTTTACTCTTACCATATATTTCAAGTTTCTCCCAGACGTGTTCGCTATGCAAACGCAAAGGAGCAATCCATTGTCCTTGTAATATAATTCATATACAGTATAGAAGGAGAGACTCTCTGTTATGTGCGCCAGCTGTCTAAAGCACTAGTAATCGGTTAGTTCAGTTTACATTTCATATAATTTAACTTAATAAACTCAAACTATACCAAACACTTTGGAAATGTGTATCGTACTGTACTGATCGAGACCGATTCAAATGCCAGAGTTCTACTTTTCAAGCACAGATATGTGGAACTAATTGGGTAATTGGTAATTATCGTTTATGTTGCACAAACACGTAATCGTATAATGTCGTGTTAATGCAAAATTACTTTTGACAAATTGCCCAACTTGGGAAAACCAGCCATTTTGCTGAAGAGATTGGGAATTTAATTTTGTTTCAATCGAGTACATAAGTATTTAAAAACCTGTAACGAAAAATGCTTACCAAGCTAAAACTTTTTTATTAGATATAAGTTTTGTTTTTAACTATTTATAATCTGTCAGAGAGTTCTTGTTTGATGTTCTTATACTTTTAGATATGTATTTTAATAAGAATTTTAATTAAAGTAGATGTTCTAATTAATTAAGCAAGATATAAACGCACTATTCTTCATAATAGAAAAGACGAACCAGAACTTCAAGCAAAAATAATATTAAAACAAATCGTTTCATATGATGGAAAAATTCTGAACACTATTAGAGGAGATATAATCTGCTAATTCAATCAGTTAAATAATTTTTTTATATTTATTGTTTAGTTTACCAAAAATAGTAGAGGGGAAGACTGGGTACCGTTGGGCTAGGGTACTGTAGTTACAGTCGTCAAAACAGCTAAATTATACTGATTTAGTACAGGGTTCAAACCCAAAATGAAGTATGTTTGTTTGAACAAGTTCCCCTTCTGAACAATGCATTGATTCAGTGCCCTATGTTAACAGGATCTGTAGATCGCTTAAAGAGTCAAATGTATGTTTTTTCTGTTCGTTTTTGATAATAACTGTTATTTGTATACACGTAGATCACTCCGTTTGTTCGTTTGTTATTTTCCTGTAAGTTGAACATTGGTAGTTAATTACCAGCATTTAATCTTCACGTTGATAAATTAGGTTAGTCATAACAATGATTTCTTTTCAAAAATGCGTTCGGCATTGTGTAATTTAACTTTAATTTGACTTTTAATAAAATTAAACAATATACATGAACACTAATATAATAATACTAATATAACTTATTGTTAACTATTAACTATTAAAAAAACTTAATAAAGTATTGGTAAAACTTTTAAACTATTTTGCCAGTGTTATAATAAGGTAAACAGTCAGCCAAATAATCAAGTGACTCATTTTTGAAATTTGAGAAACATTTGTTTGAATATACAGAACTTTTTCCAATATTGCCAAAAACAACCATTTTTTTCAACATAGGTTCATAGTCAACTAGGCACATAAATAATTATTTAACTTGTTCGAGTACGTAAATGGTATATCATTCATCTTCATTGTGATGCAGAATGACATAAATGCTATAGTTTTAAAGATAATTATTTTGAATTTAATTTATTAGGTTGTCAAATATCTCCCTTCCGCTTTTTTGCTCTTGGTCTAATACAAAAAGGCGGAAGGGAGATATTTGAGAACCTTATATTATGATCTTACGGTTTTGTAATTCTGATATCTGTCGAAGAAATAACTAACTAATTCTTAGGTATTTTTGTATTATCTTCCTATTTTCCGTAGTTACTAATTGGCTTGGGCAAGCAAAATAGAAGAGTAACACTTGACGGTGGATGCTATAGCAATTATAGTATATAATTAAAATTAAAATATGATAATCAGACTACCTTTAAAAACAAAGTTTAATAAAATTCCAGATATCACAACCAATTTAAAAATAAAATTACTGTAAATTTTTGTAACTTTCTAAAACTTCTACTGTCTTTGAACGTGTAAATTACCAATATATTCATAGAGTTGATTTATTGATAGGAAAAGCAATAATATGGTGATTGCGTGTATTAATTAGTATCGCTTTCAATATCTTATTGAAAGTATTGGTGTTAATATGTAATTTGTCTGTATCCTTTGATCATTAATTGCAAATAATTTAGACCGAATTGTATGGCTCAACAATATTTTGATCATATAAGACCAAGTTTACATACCTGTGTATGTACATATATAAAAAAAGAAGTCAAAAATATTTTTGCTCCAAGCGACATCTATTTTTTAACTGAGCCCTATTCCTTCTCTTTCCTATTTGATATTTTATGACTCACCTAGTTGACCTTGGATAGAGAATTCAGACTCTGACGATCGTTGGCATTGCAGTAGAAAGAACGACTTGTAACGGATAACACATAATGCTAATTTAGATTTCCATATTTTAGATTTTAAATTATAACATACTGATGAGACAAATCTAGTCACCAAACGTTGGTAAAGTTATTATTTAATAATTTATTGGAAATAAGTGTAGTTGGTTCATAATTCTGAATTTATATATATATATATATATATATATATATATATATATATATATATATATTAATTTATGTGTATGTATGTATGTATGTATGTATATATATTTGCTGCTTCTGTTGTGACATTTGTCATCGCGTTAAACCCTATGGTCTGCTGAATGCTTAGTATTTCCGTTCGGTGGTTTGGGCGGTATGATATCTCATCTATTATGTTTACACACTGTTTCCGAAAATTATGTAGCGTGTTTGTTGTCAAAGCGAATGATCGGTGGCCGATCCGTGATAAATGGCACTGTTTGTTCTCAGCTCAAAGGGGTTCTTTTGCTCGGCCCCATAAGGTAGACTTCCCATCGGCGTAGGACGTAGCACACACTAATACGGCTATATAATTGATACATACCTACGTATTATACACAGATATATATATATATATATATATATATATACTAATAACTATATATAAATATATATATATATATATATATATTTATGTATATATATATATATATATATATATATATTAGCAAACCCGACGAGCTCTATTTAGCCACCAAATGGTTTCGTAATTTTATGTTTGTTTTATATTTGAAAAGGAAAAATTTGATTTTATTATTCAACAGTAATTAATTTATTTCGATTACAAAAGTGTTTTTTAGTTGAACTTCTCAAGGTAAAAGAAAGTGAATCCGCAAATTATCCGTTTCATTGAAGTGCTCTTTGGTAAACCACATTGTTTTGTTTTTTGGTTGGACGTTAACACAAACAAAGCGGATGGTTTCCCAACTCGTGAATAGGAAACGTATAACTGCCCATGTGAAAAACAATGATTTTCTAAATAATCTATTTGAAATTTATCCCGCAAATACTAACCGATTGACCATGCCACTTGTCAATTATCATGCAAACGCAAGGCAAAATGGAAATTGCAATCGTTTGAAGTCAAACGGAAGACCAGTCAGAATCATTGGCATGTCACCAAATCGCCAGCAATTTTTGATTAAATGGTGAAATTCAGTGCGTGTACATCATCATTCTTTGCGGCAAAAATTGCTCGTTGACTTGACCAAGCATAATTCTGATAATTCTCACTAGTGTCTCGAATTTTTAATTACGGTGCTTAAAGTTCCAGCAATTTGCATTAAAGCACGATACCATGCATCACTAATTTTCTTAGCTATAAACCTTGCGGAGCCCGAGACCTTTCCAATGAATGCAAAATTGTCGAAATCGGTTCGTGCGTTCTGGAGTTATATCGTCAGGAAGGAAAACCCGACCTATTTTTATATATATATGTATATATATATATATATATATATATATATATATATATATATTTGCGTTTATCTTATAATATTTTATGTTATATATAATGGGAAGAATTATTAATACGGACAAATCAAAGCTCAAATTGTTTAATTCTTCAAATATTATTATTACTATATATGGTTTTGTTTATTAAAACGATATATTGAAGAAGGTTTTTTAAAATCCTTTTTCAAAAACTTTTTTATCTCGTCCATTTTTATTTCTTGTGATTTTTGTTGATATGTTGTAACTAGATGGACGGGTGGTCCATCTAGTAGTCCTCGTGATCTAATGATCCTACGATTTAGATATTTCTGTAAAGAAAACATGTAAAGTATTATCGTTAGAAAGGTATCAAAATTGTTAGTTTTCTTCATATATCGCAACTACGAATTCCGCACGGTGTGGCCTACAGGCAAGTTTCTATCAATAAATTCCAATTTTTAAATGCGCCACCCTATATATGGCTTGGTATTAACTTAGAATTATATTTTAAATCTATAACTTGAAGTGGAAATTTGACATTATACTGCATAAAGTACGTCGAACCCGGGACTGCAATACTCTATATGTTATCAAATTGCAATAAAAGCTCTTCAAGAGGCGTTTGACGTTTAATTATAAGAGAAAAAGTTTCGAATAAATAAGAAAAAGAAAAAATATGTAAGAATAAATAAGAAAGAAATTGAAATTCAGCAATTCATATTTTTTTAATTCATATATGTATCATACCATCATTAAAAATTATGCTTACTTTTTCTACATGATATTTTTGATTAAATAACATGTGCTTTATTTAATAGTATTTATTCTACTTCAGATTTTTAGCATATAACTGTAGATAAAAATCAATTAGTTTTTGAAAATCTACTACTTCGCTATCAAGTAGTCGTTTATAAAGTTTTTTGGTTCCGTTTCTATTTATTTATTTAATTCATAAGGCAGTTTTTATTTAATGTTCTAATACTATCAGACATGTATTTCGATACGAGACTTAATAGATCTAGATATTTTAGTTAATTGGGCAAGGTATAAACTAATAACTCTTTGCGGTAGAAAAGATTATTTAAAATTCAGAGTAGAAATTATATTAGAATGTTTATCTTCAGAAACAAACAATTTTTATATCTCAAATTTAAAATTTGTACGATTAAAAGTAATACTTACAAATAAAAAATTGCTTTATTTGTTGCATTATGTACATAGTACAATTGCAATAATGTTTGGATTAGTCGAATAAGCATTAAGCTTTAAATATGAACAATTTTATTATATATTAGATTCATTCATTTTTAACTATTAATTTAATGCATCAGTCGGTGTTTATTTAATATTATACTGTTAGACATCCCAGTATGGAAAAGTGTGATCTAAAATTCAAACGTCAGGTTTTTAGCATGTAAATGTAGATATCAATCTACACTATTTCTGTTCATGATTTTCCTATTGATTATTCGTTTTATTAATATAATGTTATGATCGATATTAAAAAATATGACCCAAATCCTTAATGATTTATCACACAGTTATTCTAGCATTCAAATAATATCCATATATTATAGAAATGACGTTGTACATATAATCACACATTTTATTCTATTTTTACACAATTTGGCCAATAATCGTCTCTTCCTGCTTAAGAAAATGCTACAGTGCTGCTAACAATGTACGTCCTTGCTGTATGACTGCATACTTTGTATTCTTTCCTGAATCTCATTACCTCGCATCAACGTCGGCCAAAACGCATTCCGTTCGGGACAAAGTGACAAAGGATCACGGATCCGATGCAGGGCACATGTTGCGAGCAGGAGCCGGCCAATTTACATATTTATACGATTAATGAATATAATGCAACAGCTATCTAATTGTAGGTAAGTCACGTCGCGACGTAGCCATTGTAATTGCATTGTTTCCTGCACGTCGCCGGCATTGTATCGTGCGGCGCGTGCCGTGGCCCCGGCCTGCATTTAATTATGAAATCGATCCGGCTAAGGTAGCCGGAGAGTTGGCGGCCGCTTCAAATTGGTTACAAATTGCTATTAAATTACTTCCTGGGTATATGTTCCTTAGTACATAATAAGTTTTTATTGCATTTATGTTGGTTTTAAGTAATACGTCTATGCCGTGTTGTTTTTTCATTCGCTTCATTGCTAAAACTATTTTTGACGTCAGTTCAAATTTACTCAATTAAATTATTTATCGGTAAAATGTATATATTTATTCTGATCTGTTTGTATTATATGGTAAATAATATCATTATTAAATACAGGGTAAAGCTCTTGGAATCGAAAATGCATACACTTTATTATAAATTTATATACATTATAAATTTTCATACGGAGCCTATAGAAATGTAAACGAAATATGTACTTCTTATTAAAATCTTTGCAAAATATCTGATAATTTGACGTGCATGTACCTAATGATCATTTTTTACCACTTTGAAATGTAAACATATATAAAAATTTTTATTTTCGATTTTTTTGCGATTTCTATAGCTTACCACAAGGGAAGTTAATAAGGTTTGGTAAATAAAATTTATAGGCATGAATAATATTACACCTGATTGTATATTACTACTACAGCTATTACAAATTATAAGTCTTACATAAATGGAATAAAATATTGATATATGTACATTGTGCACACATAAATTGGAATACGAACCGAATTTTACCAGAATTTAATATTTTAAGATAAATGTTCCAGCATTAGTTGCATATATTCAATCATTTATACGATATTTGTTCAATGTAAACTAATGCTAATTCTAATGTTAACCATGCAATAGCGCATAATATATCTAATATTAATACTTTGATTTATTTTATATTGAGAAAATATTTTGATTCGTATAAAATCAATTTACTTGTACTTGTCCTAAATCAAATCAAATTCAAGATATCAAAATCAAAAGGTTTTGTAAATTATGACTTAAAGGCCAATTCTGCTGTAAAATAGACCAATGTTATGGCAAGACTTAGTTACACTGTTTTTTTTTATAAAAACGCACAAAGAATCTTATTATATGTGCATTTTTTATGACGTGTCATAACATATGCTGTAAGTTAGATCAGATGTGTAAAACGCCTGATTGCACAGCAAATACATAGCGTTTTGACTGTTTTTAGTACTATTTTATATGAAAAATGCAGCTACGGCAGAATTAACTTATCGGTTTACAGTTTACTTTAAAATATAATTATTTTTATTTGACAAATTGTCAAAAAGCTATGTCGTTGCTGTGCGATCAGGAGTTTTACACACAAAACGTAATCTGCAAAACTCACAAACGTCAAATAACAATTTTATCATAAGTACAACTTTCTGAAGTCTCTTTAATAGCGCTTATACGAAGCTAGCTTTTATGTGTTAAACGTCTGATGCCACAATAAACACATAGCTTAATGACAGTTGTTTTACTACCATAACTCATATAAAGATAGACCCGTAACAAAGCATTATAATATTTATATTTTATTTGCAAATAGGCTTCAATGTTAGTAGGCATGAAGCTTGATTCAATTCATTTACATTTCATAAAGTTTGGAAAATGAAAATATATAAATATTATGTTTGTACCAAAAGTACGATAAAGTATGGTAATATTAATTACTAATAATTTTACAATTTAGTCGCACGCAATCAATAAATATTCAATCTTGATCAAATCTATTGTATACAGTAGTAGAGGAAACAGAAAATTAATTCCAACAGTAATTGAAGATAGCAAATATTAGTGATTCTTAATTATTTATTATAACTTAATTTTCTGTGTCTTCAAATTATCAATCTGTAGTATCTGTTCAAATTGAGACATGACATATTTATGATCACAGAAATAAAGATTATATTACATATCATCGTGTTCGTCGTTATGTATCCAAGAATTTTGTCCTCAAAAGTCGCGTTCCAAAGTACACAAAAGCTCTCTATTTAATAATCGCGTAGCACTGCTGTAGCGACATAGAAACGTAGCGGCGTAGCATCGTAGCACCGTAGCTCCGAATTGCGCCCATTGAACCCCGAAACAGGAAGCACGGCAAGCGGCGCATGCGTGCGTGCGGATGCCACGGTTTCCGGTTCAGGCCCACGTTTTGCGCTCTGCGTGCCGTTCCAGAGGTCTAGCTGTTACATAACAAGCTCTTGCACTCGGGTTACTTGCACTAAAGTGCAATATAAGCCTTTGTAGATACCATTCGTACTGAACTTAAACAACAAGTATTTTAACTTCAAAACAACTGTTAAGCGTTGTTTGATGATTGCTTTCCTTGTTTCAAAGCTGTTTAAAGATACTTACAAGAGACAAATTGAGACATTTGTTCTATCAGATTTGTATATATTATTATACATACAAGTTATATACATACTAGCATACTATATCAATACATACTAGCATTTTATATCTATATGACATATGTTGCTTGGCCAGTATCTTATTATTTAGGAACTATATTTGTGATTTTAAACTGAGGGACCGATTCTGCCGCACAACAGACCAATGTTAAGCTGCAACGTCACTCGTATAACTCTATAATTATAAACGAAATTTTATGAAAGTACAATTTTATGTTACTATGACAAAAACGACAAATTTGCACAGTTTGCTTCGATCTGCGGGACAGTAGTTCTGAGTATATTATGGAAGACGGTTTACATGTCCAATCGAGACAAAAAAAAATATCGTTTAAGACCTTATTAAATAACACCTGTTACTACTTAACCTTGTTACATTAATCCCCTAGATCCCCTATTATTTTATTAATTTTCATTCAATATATAATCAAACAGAACATAGCTCTATTTCGAAGTCTTCACCGAATATATAACTGATTATTTATATTTTTTCTCCTTCACTTTAAGTTTAAACTCGTCAATCCTACATAATTACTGGTGCTATTTGGGATGAAATTAGGTGATTTTTTAATATATATATATATATATATATAAATATTCATTTCAAAATTCTTTATATTGGTCATTCGAGAGATAAATATCACTAGAGCTTCAAGAGATAATTGGTTGTACTGTTATATGATCTTTCCGATATGTGTTGTGTTCGACTGTATGTTATTGCTGAACTAAGAACTTATTCTTTTATTCAATTATAAAATATAAATTGCAATTGCTAAATCAATATTGCGATTGAGCTTAAAACTAGTGAGTTGAAAATTGCAACATTTAATTAACAAATCAGATATCTTTCAGATATTGGGATTATATTTAAGATTAACGTTTAATTTTTTGCGCTTACTCACATGCATGCATAATTTTAATTTTTTTTCATAATTTACATTTGATTCATTCTATCACATATATATACATATATACATATATATATATATATATATATATATATATATATATATTTATATTGTTATTGCTTCGATGCCAATAATCATTTACCAAGATAATTTTTCAAAATATTTATGAGCATTATTTTCAAGTTTTGATGCTTATAATTAGCAATAAAAAATGTTTGAGTCTCTGTGTCTTTAAATGTAATTATATCAATCGTACTTCTCTGTGTCTTTAAATGTAATTATATCAATCGTACTTCTCATTTGATATTAGACTAAACCAATATTTTTACCCAAAATGGTCCAGACAAAATTTCAAATTTTAAAATGTTCTGCAAGATTAAAAGCGAGTGCAGTTATCTGCAAGTTGTATTAAACATTTCGCTTATAGAAAAAGTTTTTCCGAGATCTTAAGCTTTATTGTACTGCAATATGCATTATAATATGAAAACTTTCTCAAATGGGCGCAACACACAAGAACTATTTTCCGTTCCAGGAGTTTCGTATATCAACCCATGCTAAACTGTGAAGTAGCAATTTAATTATAGACAAGAACATGTCTTATAATATCAAATATTGATAACAGTACAATGTCAGTTACATTATATCGCAATATGATACGCTGCGAAATGTATCCGGAAAATAGCCGGAAAAGATGTCAATATAGATACAGTAGAACCATTTCCGACAAATAGTATGAGGGTTTTATGAGGTCCTGCAATATTAAGATCTGCGGCGGAGAAATCATATCTATTTTAAACATTTCTGTGAATGCTTTGTTCTCTATATTAATAATATTACTTAATTATAGTTAATTAATTTGTATCTATGTCAGTGGTCAGATCAACTTTCATCACTTTTTATTTTGTCACAATATTTTTTGAATGTAAAACCATCACAATTCATCATAATATCGGATTTTTAAAATTAGTAACTGCAATTGTGATAAATTTCATGAATAAAGTGTGATAAAGTACATAAATTTTGTTATCCCTAATTATTCTTACAAAAGAAAAAGTTAACTTTTCTACTTATTGTTTGTGTATCTGTTTGTGTGTATGTTTGGATACAATTTTTTGCTGACAATATTGGAGGCACGGATCAAGCAATTTGAATGATTCAAAAATCTTGCTGATAAGTTTTAGGCTAATGAAGGTCAAGCCGTTCCGGAGATACTGAGAAAAAAGTGAAAAGCTGATATAAAAGTATTTGAGAGAACGGCGCTTGATATCCCTAGAGTAATTTAATCATTTTAATTTATTGCTAATAGTTACTTAATATTAATTTTATTGATCACGTATATACTACATATCAAAAAAAATCATACATCTTGCCTTAAGGCAAAATACCACTTACATTTAATTCAATTTTTAACTTCCCGCAGGGCAAGTTTCAGAGGTTTCTGAACATTTTGGCATACCTTAAAAAGTGGATGTATGTGTGTGTGTGCGGATACAAATTTTCGTAGACGATTTCGGGAACACGGATGAAGCGATTTGAATAATTCAAAAAACATTCGATTCGTATTGATAAGGAGACGTGCTGATTAGTTTTTGGTGAAGGCAGGTCTAGCCGTTCCGAAGATATGAGGCAAAAGAGAACGGAGCGTCCGATTTGAATAATTCACAAAACATTTTCCTCGTATTGACAAGGTGAAGAATTGATCAAATTTTCATGAAGGCAGGTCTAACGGTTTCGGAGATCTAACAAAAAAAGTAACAAAAAAATGCCTTTTTTAGAACCAAAACTTTTATTGATTATTATTGATTATTTTTAATTACTCGAATTTTGAATTGCGGTACGGGAAGTTCCAGCAATTTGCCTTAAGGCACGATGCCTCAATTGCCTTAAGACATAATTCCACTTACAGCTTTCTTCTACAGTTCCAAAAAGTTTTAGTTCTAAAAAAGATTGTATAAACAAATCTGTAATAGCAATTTTAAATTTATGGAATCACATGTTTGATTCATCACACAATATACAGTTGTAATGTGAAATTGTCAGAATATTTATTAAAATTTTAAAATCAAATATATTTTTATCTTGTAAAGTTATACAAATGTGTCATACATGTATTTATATTATATACAAAGAACGATAAATAAGAACTAGGTCATATTCAAGAATTGCGCTGCGTAGTCTTCACATTCGTATACACATATGTGTTCTACATCAAACAATGTTCTATGCAAATTAGTGAAATAAAAATGCACAATATTGTATTCATTATTTGCTTTGAGTTAATTATTAGTTATACCTGAAATATGAGCTTTCATTTCATTCAAATAATAAAAGTATAAGCAATTTAAAGAGAATTGGAATTTCAATTGTTACACAGGTATATATAGGTAATGAAAATTTAATTAATATCTACGAATTCACAATTTAACGTTTAATACCATAATATTTTATGTCATACGACCATCTTTTAGTATCAGCTTACATTGAATCGCCTTTAAACGAGAACAAGTGCCTTGTTTCAAATAAACTTATATATTTTGCTTTATCGTCGTCTTACAATACCTTCCTTGGGGTTTCTGGAGCGGAGGCGTACGGCAATATTATTTCGCCACAAGAACGAAACAGAATATAGAATAGTTTTTAATTTAAAATATTCCATGTGCAACTACACCTGTGGAGCGAGGCCGGGACACGAGAGTATATTACTTCTGAATATTGAAGCGCGACTTGTAAGTTGCCAGAAATACGACGAACTGGCTCACTTTAATAAATTTTTTATAGGATGATCATTTGTTTAAAAAGACAAAGCTAAATATGAATCACATATATTCATAAATTAATTATTGCAATAGTCGTTGTTTAATAATTTTAAACATATTTGGGTATACTCTTATCATCGGATGATGTTATTATTGTGTATACTCGTCTTATTGTTTTTATTATACTTATTTACGTTACTCATTTGTCCCGTTTTGAGATTATTAGAGTAGCTTTTTATAAATAAATGATATTTTTATATCATTGTCATTTAAAACGAATTATTCTATTAGTCAATTACTTAATAAAAAACTAGTAATTTAGCATGTAAAATGGTTATATCTTATATTTGAATCATGTGAATAAAATCATTGCGATATATTTCATGAAACAGTATTTAATATTCAAGAATATCCATTTCTTGTATAATAAATACAGTTTTATAATGCAATTAGACTACATTTAACTATATAATGTTGTGCAGTTTCGAGAATAACATATTTGGTTATTCAGCTTGAAAAACACACTGTGCAATCAAAATAAAAAAATTAACAGTTTAATTTTTAAATTCTACACTTTTTAAGTTATAAAAGCCCGTGAAATATGTCTTAATTGATGGTAAAAGCATATGTTTAGTTATTACAGATTTTATTGAAACTTCAAAACGTTTCGAGCTTTAGCTAAATCATTTATGAGGATGTAAAACACACAAATCTTTAAAAAAAACACAGAGCCCATACACGATACACTAAAATATCTTGATTAATAGTAATATTCTTGAAAAAGTAAATATATAAAGAATCTCGAGGCTTTATGTAACTGGGGTAAGTAGTTTTCAATACGATCTTGAACGAAGTTAAATATTTTTTATATCTATTGGACATGTAAACCTTCCTGCATAATATTTTCATCCCGTAGGAATGAAATACACAGAACTGTGCTGGTCCGTCATTTTTGTCATACAAAATGTAGTTTTAGTTTCCGTATTTATTATCGACTAAATTTTAATTTTATATATCTAAATTTACTTCAAATGTATCAATCTTTGATTATGTACATATAAGAGTTTTAGTGAATGTTGAATTATTTAAATAGTTACTTAATTAATGTAAAAAAATCCCACCTGGGGTTAGTTGAAACAAAATCTCGGGGCTAGTCGTAACATACCAGAATTCTATATAAAACATATTAGACTCACGTAAGGAAAATTGAATTGAAAGTAAGTTTGTGGCAATTGTGTTACAGGAGACACTATATATTTTATTTTAATTAAAGTTTGCGTTGATATATTAAATAAATCTTTTTTTTTTGAAAATATGTATAGAATAGATTATAGAGGCATTGCTATCTAGCTTTCATCACAGGGCAAGCTGTAACACAGTACTTTTTATAGAAATTGATTGATTCATTATGAAATAATGAACAATTGATGTAGAATTATTTTATACTTGATTTGGTGGAAGAATAGTTATATATAGCATCTATTCATGTTTATTTTATAGTAGATCTTCAGATATATTTATTTAAAAAAAAAAACTGTTACAACAATCCCCTAGCTCTCCTAAATGTGTATATATATATTATTATTATTATCATGTATATATATATATATATATATGAGTGTGAATAGTTATTTAATTTATTTAAATTTTTTTCCCGCGTTCAAACATTTACTTTTTAATTTTTGCTTATTTGTAGATCTGCTAAAGATGATAAAAATGATAGAGTAAATCATAGAGTTTATTCATATACCAAATTTAAACTTCAACAGTGTTATATATCTTGATAAAAGGCAAGACAACACTGGGTGTCGTCTATAGGCGACACCCATACACACAGGTCGTAATGTTTAAATTGTTTATAGACAGTACTTGTGCCACAGGCAGTCATTTGGATGTCGCCTATAGGCGTTGCAAGAGGGTTAAAATTAACTACTACCTAAGTACCGATTATCAAGTAATTACAATATGTATATAACTTATTTTAGAGTAACATTTAATTACTCCCTTCATTTACATTTTAATCTACATGTTTACACATTCAGTTCATTTTTGTTCAAGATGTAAATCAGCTAATGGTAACATAAAATCATACGCCAAAACTTATGGTAAAATACATGTGCTTTCATATCTTACGTTACACAGAATGTAAGAGTTTGTTTCTCAATTAATTTTCCTTAACATGTATATGTATACATAGAAACCACTAAATGAATGATCTTTTCCTTTCCCAATGTCCCCTTAGCCAATCTCATCCCCATCGGCCTCTTTTCCGATGTTTATCATTGTCATGTGCATGAATGAGGAACACTTGAGGCGGCAATGAAAGAACTCGCACGCATATACGTGCCAACCAGAAGACAAGCATCAAAAGAAACGGTCGATAATCTTAACATTTAATTCAGACGAAATCAATGGCGTGATAAATGTCTGAATGGCTCCATTCATCGGGGCCACAATACGAGATGTCACATACCTCTTGTTATCTATCAATTTACGGCTGATTTAGGGAACTTTATGGCTTATAATAGCATTCGTTCGGAATAGAATGAGAAAATATAATGATTTCATGTAAGTTATTGGATTCATGAAAAACTATAATAGTTCAGTATTCTTATTGCTTTTTCATTTTTCATGTCCTTTTAAATTTCTATATGAATTACATTTCATCTACTTAATCAAAACATCTAGTAATTGTTTTATTACTTTTTACACATATCAAATAGAATCAAAATCAAAATATATGTATAGTTGAATTATCTAATAAGTATTTTAGACTTTACTTTTTTTGCAGCAAACAACCAACAACTTCCATTTGGAAATGCAATTTTCATCTATATTTGCAGATCAAGGTTATATACAGTATAATCTCTGTAAAAAATGTGCACATGAAATTCATATTTTGCATTTGTTGAATAATGTAGCTATTATTTTGTAAATTTCCTTTAAAATTGAAAATAAGACATTCGACCTATTGCTACCTGTTCAACCCGCTTTACAAATTTTTGAAAAGCAGCAGGAAAACACATTTCTTCAATGATGAATTAGCTGAAAGTTTTACTGAACATAGTCAGATAGTTGTTTGCTTGACATGTGTTATTCGTTGTGATATTACTGGTTTTCACAATATAATTGCTCAAAGTCAAATTGGACTTTTGTGCCCTGTTCTATCCTATATAGCAGCCCATTCGTCCAAATAAAAATGTTAATTAATTTTTATTCTTGATACGTGTCATCATTCAGAAAATCAAATAAAACAATTTTTTTTAACAAGAATTGAACAAAATTATTTAAAAAATAAAATTAGTCAATCATAAATACTTTTTTTAAAACATTAATTTAAATTTTGATCATCTTAGATTATCCAAAGCAAACTGTATTAAAAATATTCAAAAAGTAAATTTTGTCAGATTTTATATTTACTGCACATTGCAAATTGATCCACAAACTGATGTATTATGAAGATTTAGTTACTCTGGTGTAAATTGTGCTGATAGTATACATTATTAAATGTATATATAACAAATATAAACTTTCAATAATTTTTCTAACATTCTAATTATATATAAGGACTCGCGCAATTCCCTCAAAATAGCATTAATGATATTTTCTATTATTTCTGTAAACAGCCCTATTCTGAATCAATAATAGTTATCTTTTCATAAACGGAAATAATGATGGTAGGCTTAAATTTTAGACTAATTTTTTTTTATAAAAATGTATTTAGCGATTGTAATTTATTCAAGAATTTTTGCGTGTAGAACAAACTTGCATTCAATTTCATTGCAAAAAACTACTTTTAATTCTCCGATTAAAATCTAATTTACATTTATAAAACTTAAAGTATTTGTAAACTTAAAAATTTAATGAGTTATTCATACTATATTCATATAATAAATGAGTAGGTATATAAAATATTTAATAATCTACACCGTGATTATTCGGAACTGTAACACATTAAAAAGCATATAAAATCTAAACCAATTTCAACTCGAATTGCTTTTACCTGTAGCATGTTTTTATTAGCTTTTTTTGCAAACGATGGGTTTTGCAAATTTCATTTTATAATTTATTGTTGATATAATCTATCAGGAAATATTACCCGACATTTATGCTGGTGCATTGGTTGGGACAATTTATCAAACTATTTCCCGCTGCCATTTATATGACTGCTAAACTTGCGCAGATAAACCGACATTCACACAGCTCGCGAATATCCAGTTAGAGAGCTGCAGGAAATAATTGGAAACATATTTTTGATCTGTCAAATCAAATATACCTGCAAAGTAGCTGAATGTGCTGTGCATATAGTTTGCTATGTACAATAGAACAAAAAAAATATTTTTGATCTATATTTTTAAGTGAAATGGACTTCGCTGATGCACGATATCAGGTTGCCAGTATAAAGGGTTGAACTTGCAACTTCAAAATATTATTGTATTTAAAAAATATCGAATTATAAAATATTGTAAGATAAGATGCTAAATATTTGATATACAAGTTGTTACGGTTTCCAAGATTTCGTTCGATACGTACGTTAGTAAAATTTATTCCAAAGCTTCTGAATTTTGATCAGAAAATTTGTTGAATTAGAATTTTTGGGGAAAGTATTATGACGTCAGTGATATTGGTTAGAATGTTGACCATATTTTTGGTTATGACATCGAAACCAACACCTAGTTATTAATTTAAAAAATGATTACAACATAAAATACTTGTAACTGTGATGCTTGTTTTACAGAATGGAAACAAACTTGAAATTTTTCAAGGATTTACCAAACCAAATCATAAATCCTCTACCAACTCTTTTCTTACAGTTTGCAAATATAGGGATATAGGTCTGAACTATATAAAACACACACAGGGTAGTTCTTTTTTGCGAATTCATATATATAAAGCGAATGGGCAATAAACTGTGAGGTCAATAGTTTAGAATTGGAGCGTCCGTTCTTGCGACTTCCCTCGCGCTTACTTCGGGTTGTTTTGAAGAAATGAGATACTTCTTTTATGTGATTTGATGGTCGCATTTTCCTCCGAGATTCTAGAAAAGAAACATATAATGTTCGCTGTTCTAATAATACATATGAGAATTAGAATAATGACTTTCATAATATAAATTTACAAAGGTGTTATATAATAGATATATTTAGATTAGAAGCATTGTAAATTTAAAATTGATGATAACGTTAGGTTTTAATGGTCTACATTATATTCTAATGAGGGGGCGTCCATTAATCAAGTGAGCGAGTTTTTAAGGATTTTTAGACCCTCTCTTCCGGTGATATTCAAAATTACCCTCTTCCCTCCCCCATCAAACATCACATGTATTTTTAGTTACGTGACAAAACTGTGAAATTTTTAACTTCCCGAAGGGGAAGTTTATGTTTTCATCAAAAAATCCGATTTGCTAATTTTATGTTTTCTCTACGTATCAAGCCATTCTGAATCGAATGAGACCAAATTTGGAAAAAGTATGTGTGTGTGTGTGTGTGTGAATAGATTTTTTGCCGTAAATCGACGTTTTTTTAAAATCGGCTGGACCGATTTCAAAATTTAAAAGCCATTCGATGTATCTCGACGAGGACTAGCGTTTCTTTTGTGCGACGATTGGCCGAGCTGTTTCTTTGTAAATTGAAGAAAAGTGAAAAAAATTTTGTCTACGTTTTAGCCCGCAGTTCTGAATCGATCTTGAAAATTAAAAACCGTTCGAAAGATATGGGTTGTTAATCGTGCTGATTAGTTTTTGGAGAAGATAGGCGTGTTTGTTCGTTTTTAATTATGTGCAATACATCCACTCGAAATACTTTTAGTCACTCATAAATCAATTTATAAAATAGAATTCTATTTATAAGTTATATAAATAGAATAACTTTATGAAAAACAATTAAAAAAAATGATTTCTTTCATTAAAAAATACTTTGCCCAAAAAGTTCGTTCACAAGCAAAATGTTTTTTGAATCATTCAAATTGGCTGCTTTGTTCTCTCAAAAACTACAATTTTTCACGCTTTTAGCTACTTATCTCTGAAACAACTGGGCCTATCTTAGCCAAAAACTAATTACCACGTCTTCTCATCATTACAATTAGAATGTATTTCGGATGCGCTATTCTCTTATAAACTTAATTTCCATTCTCTACACTATTTGCTTCGTATCTCCCAAACGGCTCCATTTACCTTTCCCAAAAGCTAATCAGCTACTAACAATAAGTAGGATATCTCATAAGGACCTCATAAGTAGGAATCGAATGCTTTGAATTATTCAGATCGGTTGAGCTCCCAAAAACGTCGACAAAAAATTGTAACCACACATACATACATAAACACACGTCATTTTTTTCTAAGGTATGCCAAAATTTTCAGAAACCGCTGAAACGTAAAGATATGCAAAAATTTTGGACGATTTTCAATTTTTGTACTATTAATATAACTTACCCTACTGGTAATTGAATATAATAATGTTTTAGTATATAGAATATATACGTTATATTGTGAAATTCACAATGTGAATGATGCAAAGATTTCAGGTATATCCAGTAACTTAGACTATAATGATAATTTTCTTTAATGTTGGAATATAAAAAATATACCACAAAAATGTATGGAACACTTAAGAACAGTTCTAATTTCTGTTCATAAAATTAAAACCAATTTTTCTAAAAATCGATGCTAAAAGAAAGCCTTATTTGCTTATGTAGTTAATAAATACTTCGAATGTTATTGCATAAAATTAAAATTAAGATAAACTATTATATTGTAGGAATAAGACAAAAGTTAATAACTCTATTTTATTACTTTTATGTTATATGAAACTAATTATACTTTACTATTTATCCAACTAATATAGATTGCTTAAACGGCTTAACAACAAAATCCGTTCAAACACCTCGGTCTCAAGTGGATTATTGACGTGCATGCTATTCTAATAATATAGGACACAAATTCCCTTATCGATTACAAAGCGTACCAGAATATAATTAGAACTTTAAGTTGTACTGGTAACTCGAACTTGTGTAAAAGCTAATGATCGTTTTCCTAGAACCTCAAATAGTTGTTTGATAAGCTTCGAACGCAGTGCATTTTCAATTAGTCGGACGTCAAATAAAACCTTACAGAGATTTAATTTAGCAGGATTTGTGCAAAGTTTTGCAATTACTTTGACCTGTCAATATCAAGTGATCTAATTCAATACTTAATACATATTTTCAAGGAATATTTTATGTCGGCATGAATATTATTGAAATATACTTAGTTGGTGTTCGCACTTTAATTTAAAATGAGATTTCATTTAAATCAGTGAACAAAATATTAAAGAGTACGTTATAGTTACTATTTAGTTTACCATTCAAAAAAACTTTATTTTCTGTATATTTTAGTTGACTTGGAATTTGAATAATTTAATAAGATGAATAATCCTATTTATCTATATAATAATAGGAGTCTAGATATTTGGGTTCACAGTCGATATCCATGACAAAGTAAATATGTGGTTTTAAGAAGTCATTTCCTCTGTTATAAAAATATTAAGGTGCACAACTAGTGTAACCGTCTAAAAAAAGGTGATTTTTGGGAATTTATATTACCAAAACTACTTTATCAATCATTTCAAAATTTTAGGAATATATTTATACATGTTTTAAGAATACATAATAAGGAAAAAATTAAATATTTTTTAAGTTATCGTCGATCTTCAATGGCGCGACAAAAAAAGGCCCTTCACTGCTGCAGTGTAGATGAAATTAAAAAAAAAATCTTGTTAAACTAGATAATATTGTCTGTAAAATGAACTACGATAAAGTAAAAGATAAAAAATTGACAAAACGACGGCGTTTTTAAAAAAATGTCGAATTTTGCCAAAAATTTTGGTCGTTTTTGGACTGCCAATATTCGATTTTTGATCCGATCAAAAAATCGATAGTTCATTTTACAGAGAACTATATATAGAACATGTAAAAAAAATTGATTCGGAAAATGCTGTTTATTTTAAAGGTATAACCCATCGAAATATGGAAAAATTGAAATGTCATTTTTTTTGAAAATTTCACACTGGTTGTGCCCCTTAAATATGACACAAATTCTACCATATTCTCTTCATTAAGGGCCTTTTTTATATCTTATAACCAATTAGTGATAGCTGAAAGCTTAAGCCTAGCAAACCCAATTTCCTGTTTATATTTTCTCTTATGCTTATATCAAGAAGCAGTGATATCAGTTATCACTTGAAAATGTACATGATTCCATACATAAATCAAATATTTATTCCAAATGTATCTGATAGTAATTTCATCCTTTTGAGAGTAGACAACCTATTCTAATAACATATAACTTGGTTAAAAATGCTAGGTTATACAGAATTAAATTAAAATATCTCAGAGAAAACACAGCATTAGTTTTGATTGCTCTTCATAATTAAGAGAAAATCGTTCTTAAAGTAAAGCCTTATATTTACATTGTTACATACAACACTGTTAATATTGTTTTGCATTAAATAATACCTTACTTAAATATTAGATTAAAATTTAAAATACAGATCGATCAAAATTTGGTATAGTCAGAAGTATAAAAGCACGCTGATCGAACTTCCGGCAAGAAAGTTGCTAGATCAAAATTAATAACAAATTAATTAAATTTAAATTTCCTAATTTATGTCTATACAAATAAACCCAATATATATTTTTTCTCCTTTATACTAATATCTTTTTACTTCCTTTAACTCACTAATTACATTCGATTGTATTTTATTAGCACAATTGTTTCAATGTCTTAAGTAATCAAGCAAAATAAATGTGTAATATATCTTAACACTGTGGTTATTAAAGTATACAGTAATAGATTGATATTTGAAAATTACACTTAATTCTACGGAAAAAACCTTAAAAGTTTTAGTTATATTGTTTTTGACTAGCAAGTTTCAATACTGTGACATGAACAATTTGAATCGCGATATTTAAGTGCTTTTGAATTAAAAGATTGACTCTTAAATACAAAGTGCTGTATTGACATATTTTATTGTGAATTTAAATGACAGTTTTTATTATTAATTTCTCTTAATTTGCTATTTCTAGTTATAAACGTAGATGAACGATGAGTTCTTACCTCCCAACGATAAAAACAATTCTATTTATAAATATTTTATGAAGACGAAAGAACAAAAAATAGAAATAGTAACATCTTTAAATTATTATTCACATTGATTAAACATCAAAATGATGTAGTGCAATACATTAAATGAAAGTCTTACCACACCCCTATATATGCGTAAATCATTGTCCTTTATCCGATGCAATTTTAAATAAATCCCCATACAAGCCTAAAAGCATTAAATGTAAAACCATAATATCTATCAGAGTAATTTTAATCTACGAGGGTGATCCTACACTGGATAATTTACCGCTATCAAGAAAGTACAATTGTAATGCCTGCGATCATATAATTTTATTCGGAGATTTGTCCGTGGACGAAACGGCATCTACAAAATGCAGCTCTCACTCGGAAAGGATTACCGACCTGCAGTGCGACTGACGCCTTTATCTAAAGTATGACGAATAAATTCAACGGCGTTTATAGGAGTCTGGAAATGACGTTTTAAAAGCGCTATCTGATCCAACGCCCCAAAGATCCGAATAGCGACCCTAAGGCGAAGTCGGTGGCTGCACTCCCAAAACCTTGCAACAATTTCTCCCGGGCCGCGTAAAGATGCCGAATAGATACCCCGTGTTCTTGCTTTAATATAACTCTAGAAACCAGTGCCGTAGGGAAAGGATACTAAGAAATTGACAAAGGATACTAATTAATTGATTCATGAATTAATGTGGATTTTTATAAAGTGTATACGGTCATTCTAAATTAATAATGTTTTTGCGACATAAAATTTGTAATGTACTCCAAATTTAAGATAACGTTTGGGGCACATTTTTCTCATCAGCTCTTCTCCCTATCAATAGGAATCGAATGTTTTTTGAACCATTCAAATCGGTTGATCCGTGCGCCCGAAATAGTGACTGGAAATTTGTATTCATACATACATACATACACACACACACCCACATCCATTTTTTCTGAGGTATGCCAAAATGTTCAGAAACCTTCAAAACGTCGAGAAATGTAAAAATTTTCAATTTCGATTTTCGGTCCATTACGATAACTAACCCTACGGGAAGTTAACTAGTGGTGCATGGCATCGTGCCTTAAGGCAAATTGCTAAAACTTCCAGTACTGAAAATTAAAATTTTTGAATAACCTTTGATAATTTTTGAAAACTTTGTAAAAAAATGAGATTTTTATGAATTTTGAAATTTTTGAAAAAAAAAATTGACTTCTTTGAAAAATTTGATTTTTTTATATATACTAAAATTCATACTTATTATTAAAATCTCTATAAAATATCTGATAATTTGAGGCCTAATGATTATTTTTGACCGCCAAATGTCTACATTTTTTAACTAAATTTCTGAAACCGCTAGACATGCCTTCGCAAAAATTTAAACTACATTTTATCAAAACAAATAAGTGTTTGTTGAATTATTCAAATCGAACGAACGCTCTGTTCCCTCAACAACTGAATTGCCATTTTTGTCTCTTTTTGCCCCGTATTTTCTGAACGGCTAAGTTTTTGCCGTTATAATATTGAAATATCATTACAATATTAAAAAATCATTACAAGTACCATTGAGTTACCTTCTAATATAACAATATTAAAACTTGGACGTGGCAAAACTATTGTGTGGGTCTCTAAGGCCATTAGTGAAATAATTATCACACAAAATCATCACAATGGAAAAATTGCCAAACTCTGGTTGAAGTTCTAGAAGGAAAACATAAGGACCAAATATTTTCCTTTACTATGATGACAACCTTAATATTGACTTTGTAGAGAGTATTATATGTTTCAGCAGTGTAAATCACTGTCAAAGCATAACTTCTTGAGACTCCAGATTTTAGATGGCTTAAGAAAAATATTCCAGTAGATAATTTTTAAGCCATCTCATTAGAGATTTGAGCTTATAGTGAAATACTCATTGGAGTGACTCCTATTTCAATTATAAAATTTAGCACAATAATTGCTCGTGTGTATACATGTGTGTGGTTATTCCGTGAATTTGAACCCCGCTTTGGATATCCTAACATCGTGCAGATGTCGATTTTCTCTAGTAAATATAGATCAATATTATGTTTCCAATTGACAATAGCCCATTTAGGGCACAGCGGTGTGAAATGACAATGGAAAATCTCTCACACTATACCTCCTTGAATCTAGTTGGAGTTGAACTCAGCTCATGGACATGCCTTAGGGCTGTACTACTCATTATTTATTATTATTTAAGTGGGTGTATTTGAGTAAGTGATTACATACTTGAACTTCATAGAATGTTGCTTGTTGTTGAATACATTACGAAAAACTACATGTCAATTAGACGATATCGAAAATTGAATGTGATACCAAAGAGATAGTCATTATTTATCATAAAATTTTGCTTGTACATTATTTCTGCAAAGAGGGTTTCAAAATTAGTTACGATATTTCTGCAGAAAATGGGGCAGAAACACATTATAAATCTTTACAAGATAGATAAACATCATTGTACTTAATGTGTCTACATTTTCTCGATAATTGTTGGACGATAATTAGTAATCGATTCCAATTGTTTTCTGGTCGATCGTTTCCTCTGCGCCACTGTTGGAACTGCAAATGATTTCTCTTATTCTCCGAGGCAATGTTAGGCCCGCCCTATACACGTCCCAAAATTAGATCGTTTCCTTTCATCGCGATTCTTTTGTTTTTATCAACGCTATCTAGATTGCAATGTTCTATCTAGATACGACATATCCAGTTATATATATGATTTGTTTTGATAAAAATAGATGTTATATTCCGTGCGTTATGTATAAGTCTTGAAACATTCCAAAAAATTCGAAACGATATGAGATTGGGGAACTGGCACGCAACTTTGTATATGGTAGCTAGAAATGCCCCTACTATAAGAAAACTATTTGGGTTACTATCTAATGACTTTATAAAAATTATTATGATATAAACAGTCTAGAAATGTTTTTAAACTAGGTTCTGTTTATCGCGTTTCTGGTGTAATAAAATGTTATAAATTGAAATTCAACTATTTTAAGATGTAAAATATACTCATTCCGTTACTGCTATGTAAGTTACTTTCATATATTTGTTTAAAATTTATCATTTTCAAATGTTTATTGAATATTGCAAACCAAAATTTGCGTAATTACATATAAAATTATTCAATTACAATTATATAAAAAAATATCAGTGCCGTATTTATAACTCATTTTGTAGTATTAATAATTAACTTATATTTTAATTATAAAACTCTCCTTTTTTTGATATGATCTTAAAACATAGTGTAATATTATCTCCTACGAATAAAACAAATGCTAAATGTAATTAAATAAGCTAACTTTCTTTACAATCATTGATCAATTGTACCATATAAAAATATAAGCACTTATCATACTACAAAAATAATAATTTTTTACTTAAAAGATAAATAAGTCAGAAAACTCAGAAATATCGTATTGCTCTATGAAACCGAAGACAACTTTACATTTAAAATTTTATTCTGTGTTTCGTATTTAGGTTACTTCCAAAAACAATATAAATTGCTATATTTCTTTTGTGCCAAATACTAAGTTATAGCAACCTATTAATTAGTTTGTCATTTTGGCATAACACTTCTTTGAATAATTTTTAATGGTGCAATTTATATTCCATGCACCATTATATTTTCATATAATAAATACCTGGTGTTACTAGTAAAAACTTGGTTTCGCAACCACACTTGAGATAGCAGATTTATAGATTTATAGATCTTAAATTCTAGATATATAAAGCTATAATAACCTTCCGAAAGCATTGGTGCAATGTATACCTCATCAGTTTTTTAAAGAAATCATATAGATGAAATCTTATCAAATACAAAATTGTCAACCATTGGATTGGTTTTCTAATAATACTAGGATATTATAATAATACAATATGTAGTATATAGCAGCTTATAGGACATATATAGTATTGATCACTGCTCAAATAAAAAACATAACATATTTGCATAAATTATTGCCTTTTTAAATTATCTGCATGTATGTTCAGTAGTTATATAGTGTAGGGCGGGACACAAAGGCCCAATCAGACTTTCAAAAATTTTACTGTTTAAACTAAATAAACTACAACACAACATATAACGTGCATCAAATAAACAACCATCGAACTATGATCAGTAAAATTTCCAGCTACATCCTAACTATGGAAACATAGTTTATTACTATTTTTCGAAAATTTGTCATCGGTTCCCCTGTGCCCCATAGGCGGAGTAAAAAGAGACATCCAAGGGGAGAACAGATTCAATGTCTTATTTTTAATTTTAAAGGGATTTTACAAAATGAAAACTACATTATTAAACTTGTCATAATATGTAACCAATGCAAATTACTTTTGTGGTTACATTTTTTACAAAGCTAGTGTT
>NW_020537602.1:0-23203 GCF_003426905.1 Ctenocephalides felis
AAAACTAATCACCTCTTTTCCCAATCATTACAAATCGAATGTTTTTTAGATCATTCAGATCCGATACTCCGTTCTCTCAAAAACTCGATTTGTATTTTCTGCACTTTTTGCTCCGTATCTCCGTAACGGCTGGACCTGCCTTTGCCAAAAACTAATCAGCACATCTTCCTATCAATAGGGATCGAAGGTTTTTTAAAGCATTCAAATCGGTTGATCCGTGCGCCCAAAAACGTGACTTGAAATTTGTATCCATACGTACATACACACACAAACACACATCCATTTTTTCTGAGGTAACTATGCCAAAATGTTCAGAAACCTTCAAAACGTCGAAAAATGCAAAAAAAATTCATTTTCGATTTTTGGCCCATTACTATAATGACCCTACGGAAAGTTAATAAATAGACATTTTTACCGTTTCACCAACAAGCATAATATAGCGTTACCATGACAACACTGGAAAACATAAAATTAGCAAATCGGATTTTCTAACTAAAATACAACTTGTCCTTCAGAAAGTACATGAGTAATTATTACATTTTTATTATACGTAATCATAAATATATTATATTTTAATATTGTCTTCGGCTATAAGTGAACTCAAAAGTTTGGCAGATGACAGTTTTGATTTTGACAATTTTGACGCCTCAAATATTTTCAATGTCATACAATGATAAGAGGTTTTTTGTAATTTTTTCGGGTGTAAAGACTGTTAAGAATAAACGTAGACACTGACTCCAAGCAATGATGGAAACTTGTTAGAACAAACATACTTCAACCTTTTCCCTTTGGACCTTATCTCAAAACCCGTACACTTCAGCTGTTATGACGAAGTTAACATATTATATAAATTCTTGATAGCTTTTAAGATAAAAATATTTTATTAATAAATTCAAAAATTCCATTTTTAGGTCAAATTATATGATATTTTATTAAACTTCCCGTAGGCAAGTTATAGTAATCGCAAAAAAATCGAAAATCAAATTTTTTATATATCTTTACGTTTTCAAAGGTTTCTGAACATTTTGGCATACTTTAGAAAAAATGGATGTATGTGTGTGTGTGTATGTATGTATGTACGTGTGTGTATGTATGTGCGGATACAAATTTTTCGTCGACGTTTCGGGAACACGGATCAACCGATTTGAATAATTCAAAAAACATTCGATTCGCATTGATAAGGAGACGTGCTGATTAGTTTTTGGCGAAGGCAGGTCTAGCCGTTCCGAAGATACGGGGCAAAAAACGAAAACGGCAACTCATTTTTTTAAGAGACGGAGCGTCCGATTTGAATTTTTCAAAAAACATTTTACACTTGTATCAAATTTTCATGAAGGCAGGTCTAGCGTTTCGGAGATCTAATGATAAAAGTAAAAAAAAGCCATTTGGCGGTCAAAAATGATCATTAGACATATGCACATTAATTATCAGGTATTTCATAGAGATTTTAACAATAAGTATAAAAATTTTTTATATTTCTATGGGTTCCGTACCAATGCTTATCCGTTAGACGGCGGCGCGGCACTTGCGCGCTTTGACATTTCGTCTCTATGCAGATAAAGCAGTACGATTGCTTTGAAAAACAGTTCAGAATTTCCAAAAAATGTCAAAATGAAGAAACATTTTTCTTTTTCAAAAAAAAAATTGTTTTCAAAAAAAGTCAAATTTATAGTTTCTCAAAAATCTAATTTTTTGAATAAACCATTTTAAAAAATGTTACCGTTTTTAAAAAATAATAATTTTTGGTACGCGAAGTTTCAGCAATTTGCCTCAAGGCACGATGCCTTAATTGCCTGAAGACAGAATTCCACTTACAGCTAGTTTATATCAATATTACAACTTACCCAAATTGGAATCTGGTGTAGTAGCAAACATACCATCGTAAACATTGTCTCTAGATCGTGTGGCCCAAGAAAATGATTAAAAGGGAAATATCCTCAAAACGTGCCTGCTGCAATACACAACAAGAGTTTACAATTTTACACCAAATATATATACCACAATTTTTTCACTCGCCTATTAAAAACCCAAAATCCACTCCCAAATATTCTCTGGAGGTGCATCTGGTGGTGCAGAAGTCTGGAAAAGAAACAAAACTTCCTGGTCATCTGGTGCATGGGTTTCATCTTCATCACTATCCCTTTGTAGAAGGAAACTGGGTTCTTCAAAATCAGGTGGTTGTTGGCTGAGTGTTGGGAAGTGACGTTTTGGTCGAGATTGTAGCTTCAGTTGCTAAAAAACAGAAGAAATTTAGATATATATATATATATATATATATATATCCACAAAGTCTAATAATCGGGCATAACATCAATAAAAAACATAAATCTTATATTTCATTCATCTTTCAAAAATTTATTTTAAATCCATATGTTTCCGCTATAATCATATTTATCATAAAGTATAAATATGCTCTGCTATCATAGTTTTTAAATTGCTTCGGATTTCTTAGACATAAAACTTATACGTACTACGGATAACAAACTATTACCAAATTGGTACCAAAAACCAACTAACTCTGGACGTTACCTTAATTATTTTTTTCTTATTATCCACTCAAATAAAAATAGGTACTATAATAAATCTAACTGACCACGCAATACCATACATTAAAGAATTGTATATTCCTTGGAAAAAACTTTTTTTAAATCTGGACCCCGACTTGTAAACAATTAGTACAACGACTAGTACTATTTTTACCAAACAAAAA
Source organism: Ctenocephalides felis (assembly GCF_003426905.1). Classification (NCBI taxonomy): domain Eukaryota; kingdom Metazoa; phylum Arthropoda; class Insecta; order Siphonaptera; family Pulicidae; genus Ctenocephalides; species Ctenocephalides felis. The sequence continues at coordinate 2,711 of NW_020537602.1, forward strand.
ACCCCTTTTATATCGAAACGACTTAGAAATCTTGTTTATCAAATAAATTGTCTAGATTGTAATTTAATTTACATAGGAGAAACAAGCCAGAACTTAATGAACGTTTACAACAACATAAAAATAATTAAAAAATTCGAAGCAATTTAAAACTATGATAGCAGAGCATATTTATACTTTAAAACACAGTATGGACTTTTCTAACCCAACTTAAAAATCTGAATTATCTTCTATGTTTGTGTATAAGCTAGAAATGCCATTTATAATATAAAAATCTAGAAGGTCTGGGTGTTTGTTTCTGTCCGTAGGCCAATAAGTTGGTCTTCCAGTCGATAAGAATGAATAATTTTTCGGTATTTTGGTATTTTTTCATTTTAAAACCCGGAATACCGGTAAATTACTGGTATTTTTATTATCTTAAACAAACCTATACAAAATTGAAAGTTACTAGTACAAATATAAAAAAATGTATATACAACTACAACTATATTCAACTAAACAATAAAAACAATAAAATAAATATCCAATTTAATTAATTCATTATCACTATCGAGTATATTGAGTACTTTTCACCAAAAACAAACTTATGAGTAAGAAAGACCAAAACTCATAAAAGATCATATTACATTATTATAATAAACTGTATTGTCTGTATCCGATGTGTTAAATTAGCACAATCTCCAATATTTTAAAAAAATATTTTTTACACTAATTTGAGATCGGATACTTTGTCGATATTTATAAATAACTAGCAACCCGACGAACTCCGTTTCGCCACCAGATGGTTTCGTGATAAAAATGAAGAAATTTTTTGATTGTTTTATATTTGAAAAGGAAAAATTTGATCAGAAAGGAAAACCCGACTTATTTTTATATATATAGAAGATAATCTATTTGCAATTATTTAAACAATTATTGATTATTTTTATTACTCGAATTTTTAATTACGGTGCGTGAAGTTCCAGCAATTTGCATTAGGACACGATGCCATGCACCACTAATTTTCTTAGCTATAAACCTTGCGGAGCCCGAGACCTTTCCAACGAATGCAAATTGCCGAAATCGGTTCGTACGTTCTGGAGTTATTTCATCAGGAAGGAAAACCCGACTTATTTTTTATATATAGAAGATAAGTTACTACAATTGTTGAGTATTGTTATTTAAAACAATTTGATGCTTCTATAGTATTTTCAACTTCAAACGTTTTCGAACAATAATATTTTATAATTGTAATAAGGAGTAAAAATATTTAGTAATTATCATAATTATTATGTACAAAGTTAGAAAAAAATAAAGATCACGCAGGGGTAATCTATATGATATAAAATATTTTGGCGCAAATATCACTTAAAAAACTGTTACATTTTTACATAAGATGAAACAAGCATAATTATCTATCAGCCCAATTCTATTTATTGTAACACGATATGTAGCCCTTAGTAAAGCAATAAATATTCAGTTGAGATAATATTTGACATTTGTTTATCCTACCTATAGAATCACTTGAAGATATAGCTGTTTATATGCGATTATGGATTTTAAAGATAAATTTGTTCCGAGAAATTTAAACTTTAACGTATTATGTATCAGATAGCGCTTATGTAAAAATACCAGTATTTTTGGGGTAATACCGGTAAAATATCGACGAAAAATCGGGCGGTTTACCGGTAATTCGGTACACCGGGATACCGGTATTGCATTCCCTTGTCACCACCCACTATAAATCTGGGTCATAATGTATCAAAAAAAAAAAAAAAAAATATGAAAATAGACTTCAAAATAGTGTGCACTTACTTCTGCAAAGTCTTCGTCTTCAGGAATTGCTTTGGCTTTCTTGCTGGTCTTGACCACATCTGCATTTGTGACATTCAATTCAGCTTTAGCAGGTGCTTTTTTGTTGGTCTTTACCATTTCAACATTTTACATCTTTAGCAAGTTCCACATCATCTTTTCCAGGTGCTTCTTTACTACATCTGCTTCAACTTCAGCTTTACTATCATCGGCAGACTTCATCAAATTTTCCAAAGTTTGTTTTATTTTTGCAACATTAGGGTCATCAGCTTCTTGAATGTTGGCAACTAGGACAAATTGAGGCAAGGTATCTTGATTTTCTTGGTTTTGCTGGTCTTGGAAAAATTGTTGATCAGACATTTCATTTTCGGTGGCTTCGTCGGTTATGATCTGGTTTTGGGATGTGGTGAAGGTTGTTGCATCGGATGTGGATTGTTCAGTTGAAGGTGAAGATGGCTCTGGGGTGCTTGGTGTGATTTCCTAGGGAGGAAATAATTTATTATGAAAAAATTAATTGGAAACTTGTTATAACAATTCACAAACTCATTGATGGTTTGATAGTCTTGGTCAGGGCCAAGTTTTTGGCTCGATTTGAGTGAGCAATTGATCAAAATTTGGTTTGTTCATGCACTAGGAGTTGACAAATTTTAACTATAGTGCAGTAAATGGAGAGGAAAAAAGGGTATAACCCCTGAATTTTTTTTACTGTGCTCCAAATTGCATGAAATTTTAGAATTAGGTTCATCTTAACCTCAAGTTCAAAAGTGAAAACAATTCGGGTTCCGGCACTACCCCCGGGGGGACCGCGAGCCCTTAATAAATGAGTGGACATTGAACCGTGTTATAGCTAGAAAACTTTTTTAATGTTAAAGGATATATTTAAAACATATTTTTTATGCCTTTACTTCAACCTCTAAATTAAGAAAATAACACTTAAAAAAAATTCGGTATGATATAAAGAATTACGTATAAAGTAAATATTTTATGGTTTCTCTATCTTGATTATCAAATGTTTAACCCTTATAGACCCCTTGATAAAAAATTGTTTTAAAAAAATATTTTGAAATTGAAAGAAAATTAAGAAATTCTAAATGATATGAATGTTATTTCATTTTTTTTCGAAAATAATTACCATATACACAATTTGTTCAACTCTTAAAACCACCCTTGAATAAAAACAGTTAATATAACACTAGTACCCCAGTATAATTTAATCTAAACTCGTATATTTGTTGTTCCTTGTTACTGCAATTATTAAACTTTCATTGACTATAGTGATGTAAAACTATATTTATTTATTTAACACACGTTGACCTTTCAGCCATAAGATACTTTACTATAAGAATAAATCGCCTGGCAAAATTCTGTACCATGAAGATAGATATATTTCATGATCTACATAGTAATACAAAATTTTGTATTAATAATATATATATATATATATATATATATATATATAGTCAATAGTTTTGGGCACGAAATACTGCCTACTTATACATTGCTCGAAATATTGATGGACACAATTTGACAAAAATGCAATTAGTTTTTGGGTCATAACTTCTTTAATTTCTACTTCATCACAATTTGTAATATACCATTTGAAAGGTTAATAAAAGGGCTTTTAGTGCCCAGAAAATCGAAAAGTATTAGTTTTTTGAAAAACTATGATAGACATTTTTTGCTTATAATTAGTTCTTCTATCGGTTTCTGACGTTATTTTGAAAAATGTAATTAAGAAGGGATGTCATCCACCCCGAATTGTTTTCACTTTTGAACTTGAGGGTAAGATGAACCTAATTCCAAATTTCATGCAATTGGAGCACAGTAAAAAATTCAGACTCAAACGCTCCGTTTTCTGCACTACTATACTCGACCAGGTTTGGCTCCAAACAAACTGGTATGAAACCACCAACAATAAACCATCAGTTATTCTGTTACCGTTACCTTTTTTTCCCTCAGTAGTCTCTCACTGCTACTGTCTCCTTCGGTATTTTTAGGAGTGATAACAATCTCCAAAACACGACTTTGTGGTTGATCAGAAGCACAATTCTCAGCTTTATCCTGTCATTGTCATCAGCAATGCAAACCAAGTCAGATTCTCCATCATGCACATCAGGATATCCACTCTGTTCTTTCTAAAAGTGAACATGGATGAAAAATTGGTAACAAGTGGCTAGAAATTATATAGTATTATATTCTCAATTGAGTAATTACATTTTTTCAAAATAACGTCGAAAATCGATAAAAAAAGCTAATTATAAGAAAAAAATATCTTTTATAGCTTTTCAAAAAAACTAATATTTTTCAAGTTACTGGCTAATTGATATATTTTGCTTCGTGAGCTATCATGCAAATAAGAAACACATACAATGTTTTTTTTTCATTTAAATCATATGGTTTAATGAGCGCTATTTCCACCAGAATTAAATTAATTCACAATCCATCTAGAATTCACTTCATTATAGACATCTCGATGGATTTTAGCAGATTCACTACTTTAGTACAAACTATTTTCAGAAAACTCACGATTTTATAAAAACTTTTCTTTCCGATTTTTTTAAAAATTGAACTTATTTTCATTATATCTCAAAAAGAATAAAAGATACGTATAAAAGCATATAGATAAAAATCAAAAAGATCTTTCTGGCTAATTATTTGTTGTTTTTTGTTATTTTCCTTTCACACTATTTGCCAGAAAGAATATATTTCATTACAAATTCATATCCATATCAAGCACCAAAGTAATAAAGAATACTTATAAAATCGGATATTTATGGAAAAATATATTATAAATATATTTGTTTCACTGGATTTAAAAAAAAAAACTAATTGCTATGCCAAAATAGATTCATCTAAAATTATAGTCTAAATATTACAATTTTGATAAATAATCATCCAATATTTTACAGTACGAAAATTGATGAAAAATTAATAAAAGTGCCAAAAATCAAACATTTAATAGGTTTGGACTCGAATTTCTCAGAACTTTATACATGTTAGTTTCAGGGACAGTATGAACATCAATTTATAGTCGAAAATTTATATGATAAGTGATTAAAACATTATAGATCACAATAAAAAAACGACATATTAAATTTAACATTAATCATAAACAAAATTTTCAAGTTCAAGTTCGAAAGAAATAAATTTTTAACGACTTCAATAAGAAACAAATAAATTAATTAATCCAAGTTATGTTATAGGCAATATTGCCAATCAAATTATAGATATAAATTTAATCATATTATATTAAATTTTCAACAAGACGAAAATATTTTGGCATTTAAAAATTTAGTGCATATTGGATATATGAAATTGACATTCAATATTTTTAAAATAAATGCAAAAGTAAAAAATCTGATATTTATATAAAAAATTATATATTTAAATAATGGTACTGCGTTGATTCAGACTAAAATCTAATTTATTCATTGATTAAAATAAAAAAATCACTATTTGACATAAATAAAATTAAAATAAACAAAACACTATAATGCGTTCGAATTAATTATCGAAATGTAAAGAAATTTGTGTAATGAAAATATAACATTATTATTAATATATCATGTATATTATAAGAACTTCTGCAAAGCGGCAAAACTTTTGATGGCAAAATAACATTTGCCGGGTCAGCTAGTATATATATATATATATAAACATATATATATATATATATATATATATATTAATAATAATACAAAATTTTTTATTATTATGGTGATTATGAATAGTATCTATCTTCATGGTACAGAATTTTGCCAGGCGATTTATTCTTATAGTAAAGTATCTTATGGCTGAGAGGTTCACGTGTTAATTAAATTAATATAGTTTTATATCACTATAGTCACATGAAAGTTTAATAATTGCAGCAACAAGAACAACAAATTTACGAGTTTAGACAAAATTATACTGGGTACTAGTGTTATATTAACTGTTTTTATTCAAGGGTTATTTTAAAAGGTAAAAAAATTATTAATATGGTAATTATTATTGAGATTTTGGAATAACATTCATATTATTTTGAATTTCTTAATTTTCTTTCAATTTCAAAATAATTTTTTCAAACAATTTTCTATCAAGGGGTTGTTTTTAAAGGGTTAAAAATTTGATAATCAAGATAGAAAACATATAATATTATTTACTTTATACGTAATTCTTATTATATCGTACCGAATATTTACCGTATATTTAAGTGTTTTATTTTTCAATTTAGAGGTTGTTTGAAAATTTTATGCAAATTGCAGCACAGTAAAAAAATTCAGAGGTTATACCCTCTTTCCTCTCCATTTACTGCAGTAATGAGCTCACCTCAACTTCTGAATTCCTCAAAACACCTTGGCTAGGTATTTCGTCAAATATTGGTTCATAGGGCTCTTCTGTTTCGGTTTTTGGGGTGCTCTGAAGATTATCTCCAAAAGTTTGAATATTGATGTGCACGAACGCGTTGCTATCCGAAGGTGCTGATAAAAAATTATACATGATTAGAAATTATACTTGAACGAGTGGACATTTACAATGGTCAGATTAGGGTTCGTCGGTTTTCAAAAACCGGTTTTTGGCGAAAATTTGGTTGACAGTGAAAAAATTGGTTTTCGCTGTATAAATGGAAAATGACAAATATAGCCAAATATAAAAGATAGATGAAAGCGTTTTGATTCTTGAAATCATATCGTTTCAATAGCATTTGATATCTTACCAGTCTGCAATGGTTCCCAGAAAGGTTTTGTATATATTAATTTAGATTTTTATACCAGTACATGTATTAATTTAAATCAGTGTGACTTCTTCTTGAAGAAGTAACTTCCTCTACTCAAACTTAAAATAAGAGTTTTAAACCCTAGAAGCCACAAATTAAAGAACAAAAAACTTAGAATTATTATATCAGGCTTTAAAAACAATTAAGCATAATTTGGTCGCAAGTATGAGAGTATCACCTATTTCAGGAATTTTTTGAGTAAACAAAGGACACGTCTAAGTAGCAATTCGATAGATGTTCTCAGTTTCTTGAAATCATATTTTATTAAACAAAAAAAACATTTAGAATGTTTAAAATTAATTAATTAATAATTAATAAATTGCTCGTAACAGACAATGCTCGAGTTTAGCTAATTGTTTTTAAGGGGCACAAATTGAATTGATTGAAAAAATCGATTTTTGTTTTTTTCATATAAATCATATTTTGATAGATTACACTTTTAAAAATAACATATTAAAATTTTAAATCGATATCTCAAATAGTTTGAGTTACAGCCATTTAAGAAGTATACATATAGTATCTCAAAACAGCATTTTCCGAATTTGCTGCAGTGATTACTCAAATCGAATGATCTGATCACTATTAAAATTTTTTTTACATGTTCTGCATATAGTTCTCTGTAAAATGAACTATCGATTTTTTGATCGGATCAAAAATCGAAATTTGGCAGTCGAAAAACGACCAAAATTTTGGGCAAAATTCGACTTTTCTTTTAAAACGCCGCCATTTTGTCAACTTTTGATTTATTTTTTTTATTGTAGTTCATTTCACTGACAATATTATCTAGTTTAACGAGAATTATTATTTTTTTATTTTATCCACGTAGAAGGCCGGAATCACTGCAGCAGTGAAGGACCTTTTTTTGTCGCGCCGTTGGAGATCGACGATAACTTAAAAAATATTTATTTTTTTTCTTCAAAAATTTCACTATGTATTTTTAAAGCTTGTATAAATATACTCCTAAAATTTTGAAATGATTGATAGAGTAGTTTTTTTAATATAAATTCCCAAAAACCACCTTTTTTTTAGGCTGTTACACTAGTTGTGCCCCTTAAAACAAAAATTGATATTAACAAGTATGTATCAACATGTATTTGATATTTTTTTATCTAATGATTTTTTTTATTTAAAAATGTATTATTTTTATTTATTCGAAAACTTTTCTTTCACTATCATAAAAATATTTTCATTCTTATATGTGAAAATGATGCTTGGATAACGAATAATTATTTTTAAGGTGATTTAATCAAGATAAACTATTATTTTTTAGTTAAACTAATTAAAATTAAAATAATTTTGTTTACTATCTATAAAATTAAACAATAAATAAATTCAGTCAAATACTGCTCTAAATTACACTAAATTTGCGGATAAATTTCAGAATATTCGAGCATAAATTTATTTTCTATATAAAATTCGAAAACCGGTTCAAACCGTTTTTTTAGTAAAATTTGAATTCGAAAACCGGTTTTCTGAAATGTCGGTTTTTGTATAAACCCTAGGCCAGATTCTTACTAGTTTCCTGAGTTATGACTTCAACGCCACCACCAAAAATATCGTCATCCTCATCAGATTTTGGAGGTTCATCCTTTGCAAGTTCACCATCTTTTTTATCCTCTTGTGCCGGGTCAATTGGTGGTCTGCGTACTGCAAATAACATTTTTCTAAAGAACATTTCTCGATTGAAAGAAGGATGGCCTCTGAACGCTGCCAAGGCGACAGCCTCCTGGACGGCTGGTGAATCTGGATCGAAACTCAAGTGTCCTATTTGGGATTGATCAGATCCAGATTGTTTGTCTTTGGATGCTTGATCGGCTTTGGCAGCAGAAAACTCGTCCATGAGCATTTCCATGATGCGGGAGATGAGGAACTGTTTGGTCATTTCGCGCCTAAAAACATAATAGACAGATATAGTATCTGTAAAACCGCACAAATGCAACGGAAATTGTTACGGCAAGGTCAAGTGAGAGTCATTTGCTCCCGATGGTATGATTTCTATACGGGTCGATTCTGATTGGTCGCATTTGTGCAAGGCTTCTTGGTATGCGTGACTTTATACGTGCGTACGTCACCGAAAGCGTAAAGCATATTGGTCAATTTTTATATCAAAACAATTTATGGTTAAATAGTAGTATAAATCGTGAGTTAATAAAAATGTCAGGATCGGAAGAATATTTTATCCCGACCCCCATAAATAATTGTAGTGCAAATAATGAAACAAAGGAAAAATCTGCGCTGCGTAAGAAGTGTAAATTTATTGTAGAAATTTGTATTATTCGAGTTTATCGAGGTTACCATATACCTTTGAGGTTATTACGAAAATGGAAAATATTTTTATAGACAAGACAGATACTACAGTTGCTCAAAGAATGAGACTGTATCGCCAGCGAAATAGTCAAAACAAACAAGCAGTCAATAAACGCATGTTAATTTCAATTACATAAAGTTCTACAAATACAATTACATGATTAATGTAATTGTGAAAACAATATTTTTTATTGGAAATTTAAAGAAAGTTTACATGTTTCTCTTTTATGATGGCTATGAAGACTAATTTTAATTTAATGTAATAGTAATTATAAATATTGGTGCAGGTTCAACTCTGAAAGATCAAGATTACATCGCCAAACAAAACAGCTGCAGGAAAATAATCGGTTACTGCCAATTTATTAGAAAATTTTGAGCCAGGTATCAATTTAGATGTTAATGTCAACACCAATGACATAAGTAAGAATCTTTTTTCGCAATTTGACTCCTGAAAAACGCTACAACTATTCACATTTAAACATATTATTCTGTTATGTTTTTAGATAGTACTGCTGTAACTTTTTCTGATACAGCAACTACATCACGTCAATTGCAAATTAATGATTCTGCTTATAATGTGACTAATAATGTGACAAGAACTGATCTTTTGCAAGAGTCAAATGAAGTATTTGAACTTCCATATAAAGATTTCAATTTGTTTAGGAATGCACGAAAATTATTTGAATAACAATTTACAAATGATAGCTTTGGCTATGTATGTTTTGTGCGTGATCGACTTTGGTTTCAAAGTGACTTAGAAATATCAAATAATGCTCAAAAACAAATTCTTAATAATGTATTTTTAATATTGATTTAAATAATCAGGTTGGATGTCAAACTTATCGAAAGATATTAAATTCGGGTAATTATATTATATTCCCACTTTGTGTAAATTTAACGGGTTTGAATTTCCACCTATATCAAATTATCTACCTAAACTAGATACTGTATCTGAAAGGTTAATTTCACCTAGGTTGTGTTTCATGCAAATTAGACGATTGCGACATGCAAATGGACAATTTGGAATATTTGGCCAAATTATAAATGTGCCTGTTGACGTTGATAATTTATTACCTCGTAATATTGATGATGATCATTGCATTAACGTTCACATGAAAAAAAAAATGATTCATAGATCAAGCTATGTGCAGGGCTTGATAAATAAAACAAATATAAAAGTATGGCTTCAATTGGCATGACAGCTGTTCAAAGACTGAGATTATAACGTCAGCAAAAAAGTAAAAAGATACAAACAAGTCAATGAATGTATGTCAATTTGAGTTACATGAAGTTCTTCAAGCACAATTATTACATGATGAGTGAAGTTACGAAAACAATATTTGTTTAGGCGTTGTTTAACTCTTTTTTTTTATCTTACCTCTTGTCATCAGCCTGGCCACCGTGTTCCTTGTCGGCCTCGTGGACAGCCTGCGCCAGAACCGTTGCAACCGTGGTTGCAGAAGTAGTCATATCTTCATTTTCTGCATCCTGTCGCATTTTTTCCTCGTTTAGTTTTGCTGCAGCAACCAGCATTGATGTAAGTCTGCCTGGACACTGGTTGTCGAAGCACTGGTCGCCGTGGTATGTGCATCTCCTAACCCTTAATAGATAGAAAAAATAGATAAACTCACTGTAATCAAATATGAAAAATTTTCCTATGGGGTAAAAAGGACAAGGTGATTAAAAAAACTAGTGGTGTATAGGATCGCGCCTTAAGGCAAATTGCTGGAACTTCCCGTACTGTAATGAAATATTCGAGAAATTTTAAACGTTTTCAAATAATGGGTTGTCAAATATCTCCCTTCCGCCTTTTTGTATTATAAACCAAGAGCAAAAAAGCGGAAGGAAGATATTTGACAACCTAATATATTATTACAAATACTGTAACTTTCATTAGTTTTGCTAATGCTAACTAAATTTCCAAAAAAATTCCTAATTTAAAGAAAATTGAAAAAGTGCTCCCGTATAGTCACAGTCTAAACGCATTTGCAAATAATTCTGTGCGACATTTTCACTTATACTGTGCTTAGCTTGGCGGCATTTTCACATTTTTCAATAGTTTTCACAAAATTGGAAAAGTGCTCCAGTACATAAACAGTCTAAACGCACTTGGGTAGACATTCGTACCAGAGTGGCGCTTAGACTGTGCTTAACCTAACTTACCGTAGGGTAAGTTATTGTAATGGGCCGAAAATCGAAATTGAAAATTTTTACATTTGAAGGTTTCTGAACATTTTGGCATACCTCAGAAAAAAATGGATGTGTGTGTGTGTTTTGTTTGTTAAAATAAAAGTTTGTTAAAAATATTCTCAAATTAACTCCTAATATAATATTAAGTTAAGATGGGTTTTAAGAGTCTTTTATTTTATTTTTATTTTTCAAATATTATTGATTCCTGAAAAGTTTTAATGCAAAGTTTTTAAATTAGAATGAAGAAATTAGTTTAATTGATGCAATTATTTTAAATTCTACAATTTTAGTTTGAAAAAATGATTTTAAAAAAAATTAAAGAAAACTTTTCCTAAATTCAAAATGTGTGCAAAAGCACAAACAAAAATTAATTCGTTTTCTTGCTAATTTTGATGTTTTTAAAACAATGTTTTACATTTTTATGAAGAAATTAGTTTAATCAAAGTAATATAATTATTTTAAATTACTGAAATTGGGAAAAATGATTTAAAGAAAATAAATTACTAAATTCAAAATGTATTCAAAAGCACAAACAAAAATTTGTTCGCTTTCTTGCTATTTTAATGTTTTTAACACAAAGCTTTAAATTTGTATTAAGAAATTAGTTTCACTAATTCACTACAAAGTAATTATTATAAATTACTATGATTTTAACTGGGACAAATTATTTAACAAAAATAACTTTTGTAAATTCAAAATGTATTCAACAACACCAACAAAAATTTATTGGTTTTCTTGCTAATTTTAATGTGAATTTTCACTAAAGAATAATTTAGCAAAATTATTTGAATTATTAATATTTATGTAAAAAAATTAAATAAAGAAATCCCAATTTATATAATTTTATTCTCAATATTTCAACTTAATATCAGGCATAAATATTTATTATGTAATTCTATAATAACTAAACCAATTTTATAAAATAAAACTAACAAAAAATATTTCTGGATAGCTATAACCAAGTTAGATCTAATTAATTAAAATTAAAATAAGTCTCTAAAAATATTGAAAACTTAATATTTTAGTTAGTTTTATTTTATAAAATTGTTTTAGTTAATATAGACTTACATAATAAATATTTATGCCTGATGTTGGAGTATTGAGAATAAAATTATATAAATTGTGATTTGTTTACGTAATTTTTTTACATTAATATTAATTATTCAAATAATTTTGCTAAATTATATTTAAAGAGCCTAATAAATTTTTTTAGTGAAAAGAAATGTGCAAGAGGAACATATTTCTAGAATGATGACTTAGCTGTTAGTTTTACTGAACATAGTCAGATGAGATAGTTGTTTGTTCGGTTTCTACAATATAGTTGCCCATTTTTACTACCCATTTTTTTGGCTCAAACACTTACAATGCCCTGATGAATCTTTGAACTCCTTCCCTAGCTTCAGGTTTAGTTTCGGGTTTCTCATGAACTTGTGCATATCCATCCAAAATGACTTGACCTACATCTTTTGGTTTTTCACCGTCTAATCCTGTAGACTCTGTGGTGGGTTGATCAATCTCTGCATTCTGAAAACAATAACAACTAGTTGGAAATAGCATTTTTCTTTAAGACAAACGAATGAAGATGCAGCTATTTAGGAAAAATGTTATGGCAAGGCCATGTTATGAAGAACTTCCCATACTAAATATTGAATAAAGCCACGTGGTTGCTATGCAGTCTGGCACTTTTCTCAGGTTGTCAGATAGAAAACCTAACCACCGCAAAAATGTCTAAAAACCGATGTTAGATAACAGTGGGTCTTTCTGACCCAGCTTCATAACATACGAGTGACGTTGCGGTTTATGTATAAAACGTCTGAATGCACAGCAAATACATGACATTTTGACAGTATTCAGTATGATTCAGTAGCATAATGTATGGTAACATGGCCTTGCCATAACTTTGGTCTGTTGTGAGGCGGAGTCGGTCCCTGAATCACTTTACCTCACTTTTCTTCATGAATTTTTTGTAGAATTGACTAATGTCCATCTTGAAAGCCAATTCTTCGGGTGATCCAGGCTGCACCGGGGCTAAAAGATAATATTTTTATATTAACTTAGTAATATTACAAAGGTTCATAAAATAATTATTTTACTGGACTGGACCTAAAACTCGTCTTCTGCGAAAAATCGAATTATGCGGAATATAGACGACTCACGTACTCACAAATATCGTTATTGAAAGATAAAAAATTAATACCACAAATTAATATCTATCCTTCGACTTATTGGTATTCATATTTAAATCACCAAGTGAATTTATAAAATTAAAATTTAATTTATAAGGTCGAAGGGTTCCATGACTAACTGGCTAAATGACAGCCTTATATTGTGCAGCAGAGATGTCAATTATCATTCGAAAATATAGATCAGAAATATTTTTCCAATTAAAAATAAGTCAATTTTTGGACATCACGTATAAAGTGGCAATGGGAAATACCTTATATTTTCTTTCCTAGAGCAGTACCATCCTTTACTTTTTTATAAGATGGAAGTGAAAATTTGGGGCAAAGAGCCTAATTTCGAAAGTTCGAATAAACAAGAGTGTTGAATATTTCTTTTAGATCTTTCTTTGTTACAGGTTGAAAACTTGTTGAAACTCAAAAAGTAATAAATTATTTAAAAGCCCAGCGATAATATATAAGAACCTTCAATCTCTAAATGTGCCAATTCAATTCAAATGTAATCAGTATCAGATTAGATTAAATATGTCTCATAAACATTTATATGTGGCATGCTTTGCACTGGGTAAACCAACCGTATAATTTGTGTTAGCTGTCCATTTCACTCATATAACACACTTCTACATTCTACATTCTACATTTATGCTAAATATTATCTAGCAATATTTTTGATTGCTGAACATTTGCCAGGCCAGCTAGTATATAATTATATATATATATATATATATATATATATATATATATATATTAGGGTTTCTATTTCTATACCTTCGGTGATAACTTTCAAAGGTGTAATGATTCCTTGTTCATCTATTTTCTGAGCTTCCAAAATCGAACCAAGTGTATTGTATTGCGAATCGGCATCTGAGATAAAACAAAAATTTTAATTATTTTACTTTTAAAATAATTATCAACAATTGAAGTAAAACTTCTTTAGGCGCGACTAGGGTGTAAGTCCGTGCAAGTGCAACGGAAGTCTCTCGTAGTACAAATCTCGATTTAATGAGAAATTCCTTAATCAGAAAAATATTTTACTCTGTTTCTTGAAAATAATAAAACAAATTAAACATTTGTGCCGTGTATTAAACGTAAGTTTGTTGATTAGAAATTATTTCTATATTATTCGTAGTTTCTATAAATCTTTGAAGTTATTAAAATGGAAAATATTTTGTAGGCAAAACAGATATTACAGCTGTTCAAAAAATGAGATTATATCGCCAGCGAAAAAGTAAAAAAATACAAGCAGTCAATGAATGTATGTTAATTTTAATCACATGAAGTTCTTCAAACACAATTACATGATGAGTATGTGAAAACCATATTTGTTTAGGCGTTGTTTAACATAATCCATTGTGTGAACGAATATTATAGAATTTATTAATCAGCAATTACTTTATTTCTCTAATGAATGTTTATTTGTAAATTACAATGACAAACCGTTCATGTCAATTTGAAGTATGGCTTTAATTGCATTATTGTTTTTAAATATTATACATATTTTAATGCTATTATAAATGTATAATTTATAATTTATCATTATATAAATGTGTATAATGTTTGACACTAATAAGTGTGTGCATCACGAGTGTTACCATATTTCTAATAAACAATATTCAAAATTGTTATATGATGTATTTATTTTTAATTAAATGCCATCTTGCACAGTAGCAAATAAGTTTTACTTCAATTGCATGTGAACCTTATGCGCACTTTTTTTTACTATCAATAATTGTTTTACCTTGATTGTTGCTCGGAACAGTTAACTTGTTGACAGCCATTTCTTGTAAATTTGAAGGAACTTCTTGTGCAATTTCAAATGTAGCTAGAAAATAATAGAAAAAAAATATTTTCAAAGTTATCATATAATTATTACCAATGAATTATTATTATATTTATATTATTATTTTACCTTGGTCGTTGTTCGGGGCAGTTAGTTTGTTGACGGTGACTTCTGGTAAATTTGAAGGGACTTCTCGTACAATATCAAATGAAGCTAAAAATAAGATTCCATTAAATATTAAAAATTGAATTCGCATATCTATTTGTGGAATATTTTTTAAATTTTCAACCTGTTGGTAAAACGACTGCCATTTCCCTTTCCCTGGGCCTAACATTATCTACAACCACTAAGGGCGGCCTGGTGTTTCGTCTGCGAATCATCCTTTGTTGGGGACTCGGCCAAAAGTGTTTTCTTCGGGGAACCATTCGGGTTTCTCGGCCACCTGGTTATAGCAATCGCAAAAAATAAAACATGTTATAGTAATCGCAAAAAAAGAAACAAAAACTAGTGGTGTATAGCATCGTGCCTTAAGGCAAATTGCTCAAACTTCCCGTACCGTAATG
Organism: Ctenocephalides felis; assembly: GCF_003426905.1. NCBI lineage: Eukaryota > Metazoa > Arthropoda > Insecta > Siphonaptera > Pulicidae > Ctenocephalides > Ctenocephalides felis. The sequence goes on from NW_020537602.1 coordinate 18,275, forward strand.
AAATATTCGAGAAATTTTAAACGTTTTCGAATATATTATTACAAATACTGTAACTTTCATTATTTTTGCTATCTTGTTTTATCTGAGCAAATCAAATGTAAATCACAAATCAATTTATATCCAGAACATTAACAATCGTCATTTCACATAGAATTCAATTTCAAAAAAATAGTGGCCCAATTTACACAAAATTGAAAAAGTGCTCCCGTATAGTCACAGTCTAAACGCATTTGCAAATAAATTCTGTGCGACACTTTCACTTATACTGTGCTTAGCTTGGCGGAATTTTCACATTTTTCAATAGTTTTCACAAAATTGCTCACAAAAGTGCTCCAGTACATAAACAGTCTAAACGCACTCGGGTAAACATTTATACCAGGGTGGCGCTTAGACTGTGCTTAGCCTGGGTAATTTTTGTAAATGTTTAATCCAAAATTACAAAAATATTTCATGGAAAATAAAAAAGGTGTAATAATTTTTTATCCTCAAAAGCAATTGTTTTGTCAATACAAGCAGAAAGTTTTTTGGATCATTCAAATCGGACCTAAGCGTCACTCAAAAACTGCAATTTTTTGCACATTTAGCTCTGTATCTTTGAAATGGCGGGACCTGCCTTTGCCAAAAACTAATCAGCACATCTCCCTATCAATAGGAATCGAATGTTTTTCGAACCATTCAAATCGGTTGATCCGTGCGCCCGAAAACGTGGACGAAAAAATGCGGACATAAAAAACGCACACACACATCCATTTGATCTGAGGTATGCCAAAATATTCAGAAAAACTTTGAAACGTAAAGATATATAAAAATTTACACTGTCTACTCAAGCAAAATGTTTTTTGAATTAATCTAATCAGATGATCCGTCCCCTCAAAAACTGCGTAACCGTTTTTACACCCTTTGCGCTCCATATCTCCGAAATGGCAAAATTGCCTTTTGCAAAAATGTCTCGCGATCGTGTACGAACAGAATGGTTTTTTAATCATGTAAATCAGTTATTTCATACTGTGGAAAATGTCAAAGACATTTGTTTGAATCATATAAATAAACTTGAAAATTAAAAATCTTGGTACGGAACCCAAAAAAGTTTACATAATATGGGTACACATTATTAAAATCTCTATAAAATATCTGATATGATGTGCATATGTCTAATGATCATTTTTGATCGCTAAAAAGGCATTTTTTAACTTATTTTTATTGAGAGTCTATAACCGCTAGACCTGCCTTCCTAAAAATTCAGTTAGTTATTTATCTTGTCAATACAAGTAAAAAGTTTTTTGAATTATTAAAATCAGATGCTCCGTTCTGTTAAAAACTGAGTTTCCATTTTTGGCACTTTTTGCCCCGTATCTTCGAAACGCCTAGACCTGCCTTCGCGAAAAACTAACCAGCACGTCTCCTTCGAATGTTTTTTGAATTATTCAAATCGGTTGATCCGTGTTCCCAAAATAGTCGACAAAAAATTTGTATCCGCACACACACACACATCCATTTTTTCTGATTGTGAGGTAAAATGTCGAGATATGCAAAAATTTTCATATTCGATTTTCCCTACGGGAAGTTTATGAAATTTTTGATAGAGTTGAGCAGGGTTTGAAGGTCCATCACCGATATCTCAAAAACAAGTGAAGTTAAGAATTTTTTACCAACAATATTTGAAAGTAGAGGGTAAAAGATGTATAACCAGCCATCTCCTTGATTCTTAGGTCGAGAGATAAACGGCAATCCCTAAAAATTCATACCAAAAGTATTTAGATTTTAACAACTTACGTTGTTACTGTTTTTGATCGTGAGCACTAATTTGATCTTTATGCCCAGTTCTACCCTGTCTGAAAAAAATTGCAAGAATTTTCTAAAACATTATTACCGTATTCCATATTTTCATCATCGGGCATCAAAGGTTGATCATAGGTGTGGTCTTCCGGATTAAGATTTTGTTTTCTTAAATCGTCCCTCATTCTTTCCATAAATCTCATCTTCTCCATCACTGCGAAGGGAATATTCTGAAAATAAAATTTAGCATTTAACAAAAACCTTATGATAATTGGACATATAGTGAATTTATCAACAAAAGTATTTTTTCTCCTTTTGATTTTTAATTTTGAGCACTGTTGTTTAGTTGACGATAGCTCTATATACTTTGTAGGGGGAAGTCCCGTAACGCCGGACGGCACCAAGCACCGGACACTATTTAGCACGTATTATTCTAGCATATTTACGCATTTACATTTGAGTGGTATGCAAAGATAAAAGTTGTACTTGATTGTTATCCTTAAAATTGTAAAATTCTAATAAATTTTTTAACCAGTTTTAGTGGGTGCCACCAAATGAACGAAAATGTCTGTCCCTTAGCACCGGACACTAAGTCGTCCCTTAGTGCCGGACAGTAAACATATTGATATTTCTTGTGAGAATTTACGTAAGATATTCCAATTATTTAATTTTATTCTGTATGAGTGCTAACGGTCACTACATACCCCCATTTTTCGTATTTTCTAGTCAAAGAATGAAAAGCTTATGAATGCACCAGCTGAGAGCATCGGTGTGGCTCAGCCAAAAGGCTGGATGAATAGTGACTTTTTTTTGCAATATCTAAGAATATTCGTCAAAAACACATGTGCAGACATTCCAGAGTGTGGAGATGGCTACATATGTGATCAATGCAGATTATTTTGAAATGTCCGGTACTAGGTGCCACTGGTAAAAATCATTTTTTGACAGCAAAGTTTGATTGATAGTATTAATTATTTTTAGCAAAGATTGCGGTTTTGTTAATTTTGTTTGATTTCTAACTTTGTTATTTAACATAAGTCATAATTCAATAAAGATTTCGTAAAATATTTTTTGATTTATTTGTAAATACCCTTAGGTGTCTGCCACTTGGGGACTTCCCCTATAGTAAATTTTTCAACAAAAGTATTTTTTCTCCTTGATATTTATTTTTGGTTTAGAGCACTGTTGTTCAGTTGACGATAGCTGGATTTAATATTCTAAGTATACGTTATTTAATTGTTTTATTATGTGTAGTGATATTTTTACGTTAGATCCAATAGTTTTTTTATATGGCTTCTAAAATAGCTTTTATGTGGATGGGATAAAAAGCACAACCTACCCTTTCAATTATTTATTTTTCCTACCTGAGGATTTGATTCATCTGTTGGTCCATTGTTTTCGCCTTCACTTCCAAAACAAAATGCTTCCTTTGGCATATCACTTCCTTTTTCTTCTCGGAGTTGCTCCTGGTTGCCATTATTGTTAATTTGGTCATTAGCCTGTACGTCCCTCTTCTTGATTCTATCTTCTCGGGGTTGCTCTTGGTTGCCATTGGTGTTTATTTGGCCTTCAGCCTGTGCGTCCCTTTTTCTGATTATTTCAACTTGGAGTTGCTCTTGGTTACCATTGTTGTTTATTTGACCATCGGCCTGTTGCGTCCCTTTTTGTGATCATTTTATCTTGGGGTGTTCTTGGTTATCATTATTGTTTATTAGACCATCAGCCTGTGCTTCCCTTTTTCTAATCATTTCATCTTGGAGTGGCTCATGGTTACAATTATTGTTTATTTGACCATCAGCCTGTACGTCCCTTTTTTTAATTCTATCTTCTCGGGGTTGCTCCTGGTTACCATTAGTGTTTATTTGACCATCAGCTTGTACGTCCCTTTTCTTGATTCTATCTTCTCGGGGTTGCTCCTGGTTGCTGTTGATTTGGCTATCAGCCTGTGTGTTTACTTTCGTAGTTACTTCTTCTCGAGAATGCTCTTGGTTGGCGTCGTTGTTTATTTGACCATCAGCCTGTGTGCCCCTTTTCTTGATTTTATCTTCTCGGAGTTGTTCCTGGTTGCTGTTGATTTGGCCATCAGTCTGTGTATTTCCTGTCGCACTAACTTCTTCTCGAAGCTGCCCTTGGTTGCTGTTGAAGTTTATTTGACCATCAGCCTGTGTGTTTTCCTTTGTAGTTATTCTTCTTGAGGTGCTCTTGGTTACTGTTATATTTTTTTGACCATCAGCCTGTGCGTCTCTTTTCGAATCATTTCATCTTGGAGTTGCTCTTGGTTACCATTGTTGTTTATTTGGCCATCAGCATGTACATCCCTTTTACTGATTTTTTTTCCTTGGAGTTGCTCTTGGTTACCATTGTTGTTTATTTGACCTTCATCTGTACGTCCCTTTTAACTGATTCTATCTTCTCGGGGTTGCTCTTGGTTGCCATTGTGGTTCTTTGGCTATCGGCCTGTGTGTCCCTTTTCCTGATTGTTTCTCTTCTTGGAGTTGCTCCTGATTGTCGCTAATTTTGACCATCAGCCTGCACGTCCCTCTTACTGATTTTTTTCTTCTTGGGGTTGCTCTTGGTTGCCATTGTTGTTCGTTTGTTCACCAGCCTGTGCCTTTTCTCCTTGTTCCTGTTTGTTGCTCATTTGATCATCAGCCTGTGCCTTTTCTCCTTGTTTCTGAAGCTGCTCCTGTTTGTTGCTCACTTGACCATCAGCCTGTGCTTTTTCTCCTTGTTCCTGAATTTTCTCTTGGTTACCGTTATTTTGGCCGCCAGCCTCTGCCTTTCTTTTTTCTTTCTGGAGTTGCTCCTGGTTGTTGCTCATTTGACCACCAGTCTCTGCCTTTTGTCCTTGTTCCTGAAGTTCCTCCTCCTTGTTGTTGTTTATTCGACCATCAGCCTGTGCCTTCTTTATTTCTTCCTGAGGTTGCTCCTGGTTGTTAACTTGATCACTGGTCTCTGCCTTTCGTTTTGCTTTCTGAAGTGGCTCTTGGTTACCGTTGTTTTGACCAACATCCTGTGCGTTATTTGTTTTCTTCCTGAATTTGCTCTTGGTTACCGTTGTTTTGACCACCAGCCTGCGCCTGTCTTCTTTCTTTCTGGGGTTGCTCCTGGTTGTTATTTAGTTGACCACCAGCTTTGGCCTTTCTTTGTTCT
>NW_020537603.1:0-17465 GCF_003426905.1 Ctenocephalides felis
AAATTTGTTATGAACAATTTTGATGGTTAAAACTATTGTTTTTTTAACCTATTTTTATGCCTGTTACAAACGTATTGTGGGTGTGGACGGTTATGACACTCGTCCTTTTCTTGCATGATTTGATTTGAATTTATGACTCAAATCCGTCAAATTTAAGAAAAGTATTTCAGTTTCTCTATTTAAACAAATTTTCTTTCCTTTTGGCTAAGTGGTAAACTAACAAAATTATAGCTGATCGAAAAAAAAGTGGCACAACCCTACCATGTCTCCCCTACATTTATATAATAATAATATTTTAAAGCAATAGACAATGTATAACCATTTAACAGGAGATAAATGGCAAAAAGGCAATGCATCGATATTCATAACAACAGTATAATTTTTCGTTGGTAAAGTTTTTCCTCTTGTGCTGTTTTTTTAGTTTAAGATATCTGAATATAATTTTTGAATATACGTTATTAAATTGTTATATAAGATGTATTATTTGTAATAAGTTAGATTCAAGTATTTTTTATCTAACTAAACTTTTACGCTGGTAATGCAAAAAATGTAAACTAGTGGGGTGTATGGCATCGTGCCTTAAGGCAAATTGCTGGAACTTCCCGTAACGAAATATTCGTAGAATACTGAATGTTTTCAAATAGATTATTATTAATATTGTAACATTGTCTAATATTTATAAGAATTATATAAACTGAATTGCAAAGTTGATAGTATTTATTTAAAGGATAAAGTATAAAAATAAATTCTGAATTATTTTCGATATACAAAAAATTTTTTTTTTGAAAAAAAAAGTTGAAACAATTTTTTTTTCCAAAATCAAACGTTAAGACAAACAGAAAGTTCTTTGAATCATTTAAATCGGACGCTTAGTTCTCTCAAAAACTGCTATTTTTTATATATTTAGCTCCGTATCTTCGAAATGACTAGGCCTGCCTTTGCCAAAAACTAATGAACCCTTCTCCCAATCATTACTAATTGAATGTTTTTTAGATCATTCAAATCGGATTCTCTGTTCTCTCAAAAACTCGATTTCTATTTTATACCTTCTTTGCTCCGTATCTCCGAAACGGCTAGATCTTCGTTTGCCAAAAAATAATCAGCTCTTCTCTCTATCAAGAGAAATCGAATGTTTTTTGAACCATTCCAATCGGTTGATCCGTGCGCCGGAAAACGTGACTGGAAATTTGTTTCCATACATACATACACACACACACATCCATTTTTTGTGAGGTATGCCAAAATGCTCAGAATCCTTCAAAACGTCGAGAAATGCAAAAATTTTTAATTTTGATTTTTGGCCCATTACAATAACTTACCCTACAAAAATGAAAACTAAGTTGAAATAGCAATTTTACAAAAAATCAATTTGCTGTTTAATAATTTTGACGAAATTCCAGATCATGGTTATATACAATGTTATCTTTGTATTATAGAAAATGTTTCCATGAAATTTGTATTTTGCATTTGATGAAGGTGTTGTTTCGTAAAAAGTTTTAAAATAGGATCTGTTTACCACCTGGTTGTTTCTTCTTACCGACAGTGTGAGGTGAAATGAGCTTATTGACAAATTTAAGAAAAATCGTTAAATAACATATTTCAATGATTAAGAATTAATTGTGAATTTTACTGAACATAGTTTGATAGTTGTTTGTTTTATACGTGTTATGTATTGTGATGTAGTTCATTTGGCTTACACAATATAATTACTGAAAGTCAAATTGGTTCTATATTTCTTCGTAATTGAAAAAAAGCTTCAAAGTGAACAAATAACAAAATGCTAGTGCACAAAAATGTTTCGAAAATTTACTTCAGTGCTATGTCTATCTGGCCAGTTGCGGACCATAGAGAGACAGCGCCATTCCGCCTACTGCCATATTCAGCGATGCTACATTAGCCTAAGGGCGACAAACTGTCTCACGCAATGAGGAAGAGTGAAATCATTCGGCCGGACCTATAATATTGTGATACATGATATGTATGTAACATGTAACGGTGCATATTGCTCCGAACCCACTGCATATTGTTTAGAAAAGCGTTCGAAAGCACATTAGTCGATTACACGGAGTTCTTAAATATGATTGCTTATGTCTTATTGATATAAGTATAGATTCAGAAAGCAAGTACATATCTTAAAACGATCAAGGAAGAGCATGTAAGTAAATCAGCCATGAGAAAATTCTAGTTATAAGTAGGGCGTTGCAATCACTATCATTTAAACACAATGGCCAAAATTTACTTTAATTTTAATTTACGATTGTCAAATCGATATAAGATAGAGCGGTCTGCGAGTAAAAAAGTCCCGCAAGGACCTGTATCTCAAAAACATGTAAAGTTAGACATTTTTCAACAACAATATTTAAAGTAGAAGAAGGGCTAAAAATGTGATAGCCCGCAGTGATCCAAGGACTGGCGTACGCGTACTTAGTAAGTAGGCCGACGGAAGACCAGTGATGCGAGATAGAAAAGTATGCTAATAATAAAAAATGATAATAAATTAATATAATAAAAAAAAAAATATTACCATATATGAAAACATATTTTTATTGTGATATAATTCATATTAAAACCTGCTAAAATAACAATAAATCTTGATTTTTCTTTTCTTTTTGCCTATTCAATTTAGAAAAATAGTTAAAACTTATCTCTATGATTAGGAATTAATTAGAGATTTTATTGAACTACCAGGTTCATTTTGCTCTTACAAATATAAGTTAAAATTTTGACTGAAAGCCAAATTGGCCTTTGTTTCTCTATTATGTGCATGTGATTTTTTTAATTCTAATTTAGTAATATCACATTTTATTCTTTTTCGACATTGTCTAGTATAATGTTAGTATATAATACATCAATGAAAATAATCCGAGCTTAACTAATTTTGTTTAAGGTAATAGTTAGAGTCAATACAAAAATTTAACTTTTTGCTATGATTAATTTACCAATAATCATAATGATCTATAATAATATAGTTATGTTTCAGTTTTATTTCTGAATACAGCATTCTGAATTTGTTTAATCTATATGGCGTTAATAATGAATATCTTCTTTTTATAAGTATTATTAAAATCTATTCTGGAACTGGAACTATTCTTCCAAAGTGGTCAATGTTCCCATTAAATTTTGTGCACAAATATTTCATACACTTTTATGCAAATAATTTAGACCGTATAAGAAAAAAAAGTTCATAGTTATGTCATATAATATATTTTGAAGTAAGTGTTGTACAAGCATTATGTTTACTAAGATGCACTTAGATTAACTACATCAGCAGTTTTAATGTATAAATAAGAAATTGTAATGATTTGAAAGCGCAATGTACGTCGGTGTCGGAGAACATTCGCATTTATGATAGATTTGCATGAAATATAAGGTGCCGCGACGGACGTTTATGGGCATAAGGTGTTTGACATATCTTTAGTTTCTCTAGACATGTTTTCGAAGCAACATTTGTCGAATAAGTAAATGAGTTCGACTAGGGATGGATGAGCATAATCGAATTTGAAGAACATTTTTCTATTGATCAAAGTAAATCAATTGTTAACAAAAGTTAAAAAAAGTTTTACAATAATTTTAATATTACAGCAACTTATTGCATATACTATATGCCATATAGTATTCATTTACCACTCGATATATAATTTTCAATGGGGTCTAGCGGTCTTAAAGGTCCGGTAACAAACAGCTGCACCACTATTATCTCAAAAAATGAGGGAATAATTTTTAAAAACTACATTTTGAAGTAGAAGGCAAAAAATGTGCAACCTGCCATCACATTAATTCTTACACGACGTAGATATCTGGAATTAAACGTCCATGTATCCATGAAATATTTCTACCAAAAATATTCTTTTCCATAGTTTTTTTTTTGGTTTCAAACCTTTATATTTCTTGTATGCTATCTGAATATTATTTTTTATTATACGAAATTATTTTCATTACATGATATTTTTAAGTATGATTTAACTGATTGTTTATATGACCTCCATAAAAGTTTACATATGGATGGAGTAAAAAGAACCAATTGATCCTGGCACAGCTGTAACAAAAAGAAATAGAAAATATAAAGGTAAATTAGGTTAAAATACGCAAGCAAGAGATAATTAAATTAATAGTTATTTGACCTCTGTTTATGAAATACCAGATCAAGTTTATATATACAATGAAATCTTGGTGAAAAAAATTATCATATTTTTATTTCACATTGGTTAAATATTATAACTATTGTTTCGTAAAATCCCTCTTGAAACTAAAAAATGCCTTTCAATCTGTTCGCCAACTGGCTAACTCTCTTATCCCGCCCATGGGACAAAAAGGAAAGATGACAATTTTTAGAAAAATAGTAAAAAAAAACTATTTTAGTTTATAATATAAGAGTCAACTGAGAATTTTCCTGAACATATTTCATTAGTTGTTTGTTTAATATATGTTATGTATTGTAATGTAGTTCATTTGGTTTAGACAGTATAATTACTGGAAGTCAAAATCAACGTTTATGGACCGCCCCGCCCTACCTTACAGTGATATTATTTCGTATAATTCATTTAAAATTAAAAATTCGACATTCGATTCATATGCTCTCTGCTCTTTATACTTAATTTAACATTACTTTTATATTTTACTCTAATTTTAGAAGAATTTGTAAAAAAATCACATTTCTATAATTAAGAATTAACTGTAACATTTACTATAGATGGGTTCGATAGTTGTTTGTTTGATACTTGGTATACATTGTTATGTAGTTTATTTGATTTAGGTAGTATAATTAAAAATCCTACAACAATTAGAGTCGAGGTACCTAATTGAACTAAGTGAAAATAAAGTGTTGGACGACATGCTATTTGGTGTCATATAGATATCAAATCACATCTTTTGAATATACAATCAAGAGCTCTGATGCTGATGATTCAATATTATGTAACAGCAAGTAAAGATAATGGTGCATGGCATCGAGCCTTAAAGCAAATTGCTGGAACTTTCCGAACTAGAATTAAATATTCAAGTAAAAAATTAATAATTAATAAATATTATACTTATATTAATAATTAATAAATATTAATATTAAACAATGATTAATAACAATTGTTTTCAATATTTGCAATGAACATATAATAACGAGATGCCGAATGAATACATCCGAGGTTATATTTTTTAGAAAAATGCAAATAAATTAAGCACATTTGTAAATCGAAAATTTATATTTAATGTTCAAAACTTTGTATATTTTTGAAAATTTTGAAAAAAAATGTTGTGAACCTTTTGAATTTTGTTTGAACCGTATATGTGAAATTAAAAATCTTGGTACGGAACCTAAAAAGTACTTAGAACTTATTTTTAAAATATCTTTGAAAATATTTTTGACCACGAAATACAATTTTTTTTAACTTTTCCTCTGTAACTGATATTCCAGCATTTCCAAAAATAGAGTAAAATGTTTTTTTACTAATTCAAATCCGACGCTCTGTTCCCTCAAAAACTGAATTACTATCTACGGCACTTTTTGCACCTGCCTTTGCCAAATCTAATTAGCACGTCTTCGGCCAATACGAATCAAATGTTTTTGAGTTATTCAAATCGGTTGATTCGTGTTCACATAATCGTGGATGAAAAATTGTATCCAAATATACATACACACACTCACATACATTAAAAAGATAAAGAGCGAATGGTACTTTGCTCATTTAAAGGATAAGTATAATTTCGATGCAAGAATGATAACATTCTAGATCCTCCCCCCACAAAATAATGCCTAGCGACGGTTTCCGCAGGAACTAGAGGAAAGGGCAAAGCGGAGGTTTTAGTCGGTATTACACCCAGGCGGTATTGAGTCCGAAACAACCAGTCTGGGATGCATAAATGCATTTTCTTCGCTGTGCTTTTTCTGAGGTATGCCACAATGTTCCGAAACCGTAATACCTAAAGATATGCATAAATTGTCATTTTCAATTTTTTATGGGAAGATAATAACGTCGATTTCATTCAATATAAACCATCGAAGTTCTTCGAGTATTTTCACCCCATTTATATCGCGAGGTGTGGGACGATCGAGGAAGCGTTTTGCGGATAAACCGTCTCCGAGTGTGTCACATCGCGTGGGATACCGCTACACGCGACACGAGCAAACAATATAAATGACTCGAAATCACTATTCCTATGTTTATTACACACCATACATAGTTTGTAAATTTATTATTCGCTTAGTGGAACTTTCTATGGTCTTATGTTGTTTGTTAAGTAAAATTGAAGTTTATTGCGGATAGTAAAGGAATTGCCAATGTACGAGTGAATGCTAAATGTTACAATAATGAATAGGACTACAATCGATTGAATTTATATTTACTGTATAAAAGAGTTTCCGTATGATTTTGGCAAGTTATAATTGCAATATAGCTATATGGGGTAGAGCCGGGTTTATTGATCCATCACCGATATCACACGTAAAGTTATGAATTTTTCAACAACAATATTTGAAAGTAGAGGAAAAAATGTAAGAACAATCCATTATCTTGATTCTTACGACGTTGCTATTGAAAGATAAATGGCAATGATTGAAATTACATAACAAAACCATATAGAGATAAATATGTCGGTGGAATCTTCGAGCAATATACAATTCACATTGGTCAAATTTGAAACCAAAATCGACTGGATATAAAAATTGTTCATTTTTTAGATTGATCCCATGTTGTTATATCAATATTGGCATATATCAATTAATCCTGACCACAGATATATCAGGCCATTTGGAACCAATTAGTGATGTGCCAAGTCGAATCAAGTGATTCGAATCATTCGAATCAAGCCTTTAACGACTTGATTCGAATCAGATTTTACTTGATTCGAATCAACTCGTATCAAGCCGCGAAATATTTACTGTGATTAAACATGTGTGAACATTAATTTTCATAAATATAAAAAAAATGTTTTCATTTAATTCAATATTATAATAATATAAATAATAATAATAATAAATATAAAAAATATAATAAATATAAAAATAAATCTTGAATTAAATCATGCGAGTCACCCGCCTTTAATACGCTTAAATGTATCACCCGACTCCAATTTATATGACTTTAAACCGCATTCAAGTCGATATGAATTCATCCGAGTTCCTATGACTCAAACCGACTTATCCCGACTTCAAGTCGTTATGAATTGATTCGAGTTCCTATGACTCAAACCGACTTATCCCGACTTCAAGTCGTTATGAATTGATTCGAGTTCCTATGACTCAAACCGACTTGAAGTCGATATGAATTGATTCGAGTTCCTATGACTCAAACCGACTTATCCCGACTTCAAGTCGGTATGAATTTATCCGAGTTCATATGACTCAAACTGAATCATACCGACTTGAGTTCGAAACATGTGTCCGTGTTTAGCGTATCGACTTATCAAGATTGCTGTGCGTATGGGTCTGAGTGGTTTGTTTATTTTTGACTAAGCGCTGAGAGCAAATTTGTTCATGAAATATCAAAAACTCATTTAGATAATAAATACGCGATTTAGATTTTAATTATTATCAAAATAAACTACACAACGAGTTTTATACACATACAAAATTATCATATTTTAATTATGCAAGTAATGGCAAATTTACACAAATCAAATAATATCAATCTTTACAGTAGTAATTGAATTTTAAGTCATTCGTAAGACGTTAGATTCAGCCCCCTGTTTAGATTAGATCTGAACAATCAATAATATACACATGCATTCGTTCAACGTAAGATTAAGAATATTGTTTTATATGCTTTAGTGATAGAGAAGTGTTTGGTTATATTTTACTGTAAATTCACTTGAAATTTAGTTATATTTGTAGCTAGTTTATTATTATATATATAATAAAATGTATTCATCTCTGCACTTTTTGGAATTAATTGCTTACTAAATTAATTATTTCACTTATAAAATTATTAACATGATATTATTTCTTCTCTTAAATTATAATTGTTCATATATGAACTTGATTCGAATCATGATTCGAATCAGGTTTTTTTCTGATTCGAATCATTCGAATCAGGAAATTTTTGAGTCGGCACATCACTAGAACCAATGATGTCTACAAATTAGGACTGTAACCTGCCAGACGACAGTTTTCGCACTTAGCATGCTAAGAATACCGATACAGATATTTTTAGTATAACAGGAGAACTTTAATTAATTTTTTTTCGTTGTTAGTTTTTTGGTTTAGTTTACGGGATCAATGTAATTTTTAGTATGCGTGTTTAATTGTTCTATAATAAGAATTTTAACTTAGATTTGACAGTTTTTTTTTAATATTACCTCTATAAAAGCTTACATCTGGTTGTGGTAAATGCAACCAACTAAACCTTTATACTGGCAAAGATGTAAACAATAAAAAAAATAAGTTAAAATAATAATTTTACAAAAAGTAAATTAAGTTAATAGTTATTCCACCTTTGCTGATAAATATTACTGACAATTTTTTTTAACCAGATCAAGGTTAAATACAGTGTGATTTTTGTAAAAAATTAGCCCATAGCTGATTTAGCCTATAAAATTCGTATTTTGCATTCGTATAATATTGTAGCTAATAATTCATTAAATCCACTTCAAATTAAAAATAAGACATTGAATCTGTTTGCCCCCTGGCTGTCTCTTTTCACCGGCCTTTGGATAAAAAGGAACATACGATAGAAAAATAGATTAAGAAACGTATTTCTATAATTACGTAATTGCAAATTTTACTGAACATAGTTCGATAGTTGTTTCGACGATTCGACGATTTTTATGATTTTTATTTTGACGGTAGATACCATAGTTTTGTAGACCATACTAAAATATTACGGTAAATATTAATCGTAAAAATTTGCAAAAACTAGTATAGTTTTTTTGGCATTTGACAAAATTAAACTTTTGATCGAAGTTTTCTCAAGAACGCCTGAACCGATTTCACAAATTTATAAGCCATTTGATGTATCTCAATGAGGACTATAATTTGTCAGTTTTGTGGGACGATCTGCCAAACCGTTTTTTTGTAATTTGAAAAAAGTGTTAAACTTTTCGTTCACATTTAAGCTCAAACTACCGAATCGATTTTAAAAAATCAAAAACTGTTCGAAAGATATTAGTTGGGAATGATGCTGATTAATTTTAGGTGAAAATCTACCAAGCCGTTTTCTTGTAATTACCTATTGAAAAAAAAAATTAAACCGATTTTTATGAAACTTTTTTTGGCGATATATATCATGGACTTATTAAACTTTTTGAAATATTACGCCTTACTACAAGTAGTTTAATTTAAAAAAAAGTTTTTTTTGACGTTTTTTAAAATTAAAATTAGACGATTTACTTGGTATAACGATAGAGTACTTGGTCTTAATGAACATACTAAACTAAATTCCTACGGAAACTGGTTTAATTATAAAAATGGTTGATTTTTGAAAATTTGCGAATACAAAGTGTTCCGAGGTGTCTTGTTCGTTCGTTTTCAATTAAATGTCTAATAAATCCAATCAGAATACTTCTAATCACTCATAAATTGATTGAGTCGATTATTTACACATATCGGGAAGTTCATGTAACTTGCTTCAAGACTAAACACCAATACGAACTTGTTTTAAAATAACAACAATACACATGAATATACATAACAATTATGCCAATATGTGAAATTCATCTTATGCCAAAATATTCATGGTGTATTTGCAAATCATATTCATTTTTTAAAATAAGTTTTTGTAATTAAATTTACTAAATGATGATACATATCAAGTATCAACACGTATAAATAAAGAACTAAAAAATTCATGTGTAATACTAAATTTTAGAATATTGTGCATTAGGACAATCTACTATAGAATCATAAATAAGATCAGAATACTACATTTCTTACTTTTGATAACTGGAAATTAAAATTTAAAACGTAAAGCTAAAATCAAATAATATTTTACAGTATAGATTTAATATTTTCTTACCAATCCATTTGTTTCAATTTAGTTCCGTTCTAAATTATTAGCTACAAAATCTTGCATGCAAAATCACATTACTGGATCCAAAACGTAAACTTTACTTAACTATATCGTTATATTATATTTTAAAATTGCTCATGTTCCTCACGCTATAAAAGCTAATGAAAGTGCACTTTTAAAGATAATTCTAACGGAGAAATTCTCTTCTACTGTGAGAGTTGCATATTTTTTGTTCGGGTAATCTACAGTTTATGAAAAAAATGAATTTCTCTCGCCGATTAATCGCTCAATCAGGCTACTTATAGATGAAACATAATTAATTGCGCAATAAATTTATTTATTTTATTTATGGAATACGCTGATTTTCATAAAAATCAATTTTTACGCGAACGATCAATATAGACATCAAATGTTGATAGAAATTAACACAAATATAAACATTTAACATAAAAAACGTTATAAAATGAATTGAAAATGAATTGCTTCATATTTCATATTGGAGTATTGATTTATTCTGATAAGTTTGTTTTACAAAAGTTTTAATGGGAACAGAAATATTTTTCACAGAAATTAATTACATAAATCATATTTATCATATAATCATTAACATTAGCTTCTAAATATAACAATAATGGAACATACATTTTTAAACAAGAAATCTTTGTGAAATCGTTTGTTGTATTGAAATTTCCTTTCTTTTCTCTTTCACATTTTGCCTTAGTTAAGTTAATTTTTCTTCCCGAAGGAGAAGTTCAAGTTTTCATAAAAAAATCCGATTTGCTTATGTTATATTTTCTCGACATTTCAAGTCATTCTGAATCGAATAAAACCAAATTTTAAAAAAGTATGCGTGTGTGTATGTGAACAGATTTTTTATCGTAAATCGACGTTTTCTCAAAAGTGGCTGGACCGATTTCAAAAATTTAAAAGCCATTCGATGTAATTAGATGAGGACTATCGTTTGTCAGTGTTCTGCAGCGACAATAAGCTACAATTTTAGGACCTACAAGCACACATGTCTGTGCAATTTAATTAATATACTTACAGGTATTATGAACGTGTTTGAGAACTATCTCAAACTAATATCTATCAGTTCAAAATCTTATCTAAATATCTCAATTTCGGTTAATTAGGAAAATTATTACATCTATCGGGAAGTTTTCACTCAAACCACACTTTTGGAAAACTACTAATAACTACTAATGTCAACTTACCTCAAAATAACAATCAAAGTGATCTATCTATATACAAGTAACAGTAATTATTAAAAGAAATCGAACAAAAAAAATTACTTCGTTCTCTTTAAAAGCAATGCTGGTTCACAGATCATGTTATTTCAGGACGCTGATTCAATGCAGTACTGGAAACTTGTTCGAGGAATCATACTTCGTCTTTCGCGCTTCGGACCGTATCTCAAAATCTGTATAATTTAGCTTTTATGACGGCTATCACCAGTGGCGTAACTATAGGGTGGCGTGGGTGGCAAAATGCAACGAACCCCCGACCTAAGGGAGCCCCGGTCCAGGAAACCGAGACTCGGAAATACATTTTTACATTATACATACATTTTATTTCAGTTGAAACTTATATTTTATAAAGTTCAAAGTCGGAGTTAATTATTCAACCAAGCTTGCATGGAACTTGCATTCGGCCGAATATTTAGTTAGTTAAAACCAAAGGAGTCGACGCTGCACAGCGAAAGTATTGTGTTTTATCTTTTATGCGATAAAGAACTGCGATGGATCTGCATCGGAATATCCTTAGTTTATATAATATATCAAGAATGAATTAATGAATTTATTATTGTATATATAATAATTTATACTTTATCGACTTTTAAAATAAAAAACGAACACGTGAAGAACTTTTTTCTCAATATCAGTAGCGTGCCTTCGCGGGGCCTCATATCAAAATTTGTTTGGGGGCCCCCTTAAGAAGAAATTTTTTTAGCACAAAATATAAAAATACATAAAATTAGAATAGTTATTTATCATTCTAATTTTTTTCTATTTAATTTTCTATAATTTTCCGAGCTTTTCATAAATGATCCAGATAAAAATATTCTCGCCTTATCTTCTTTCGAAAACTGAATTATTAAGTCATTTTTAGATTTTCTAAAGTTTCTGTCTCTAAGAACAATAGTGACAGGTCTGGAAGACATTTCTGTTCTAAAGTTTTTACGTATTTTTTTCAGTTTTAATTTTAAATTTCGTCGTATTCGTGAAGCACATACAAAGTTTTAAAATCTTTTTCAAATATTTTGCAGCAGAAACAAATTCTTTTAGAGCATTAGCTTACAAGTTGAAGTTGAATACCTCTCGATAATAAAAGAAAATGCTAACTACGTCCAAGTTATTAATTTTTTTATATTTATTTATATTTTTTTATATTATTTTGCTTTAGAGTTTTCATCAATTCTTCAAAGTGTGCATAATTAGTATTGTTCTTTTGACATTTGTCAAAATTTTGATCGATTTTCTCAAAAACGCCAGAACAGTTTTCAGAAATTTATAAGTTTTTAGAGAAAACTCCGAGAGTTAACGTGTTCGTTCGTTTTCAATTATGTGTAATAAATCCACTCGGAATACTTTTAATTACTCATAAATTAATTTATGTTTTATTGATTAAGTCGACTATTTTTACATATCGGGAAGTTCATGTAACTTGCCTCAAGGCAAAATACCAATACTAGTTAAATCATAAATTTTTATGAAGATCGAACGTCGCTACTTAATCAATAAAATTAATTACAGTAAAAAGAAATTGTTAATGGAAGATTATGTAATAATTAAATTTGATAAAGTGGTATTTGTTTTAAATTTTGATTAAAAAGTACGTTTTTTAATTTCCATTTATCCTAACGTTGAACATATGCACCAATATTTTATGTTTGATTTTCAAGAAAAATTAAGTTTTATGTATTTTTTGTTATTTTTATATAATTAAAGGTAAATTTTAATTATCCCTTTAAATCAATTCTTTACTTTTCTACCTCTTGTATAATTTCATATTTTAATACCATAAAGCATAAATTAGTCGAAGTTGGTTTGCTTGTGATAAATTTATTAAAAATTGTTTTAACCAGTAGTAAACAGCGTGTAAATGACTATTAACGTTTATTAAACAAAATTAGATAAATTAAAAATTGAGTACCACGATAGGGCCCCATCAGAAGACTTTGCCACGGGCACCGAAGGGTCTAGTAACGCTACTGGCTATCACTACCGCACCCAGTCTTCCCTACAGCCAAAGCTACGAGCTACGATTAAGTGAAGTTCATATTGTTTTATTAAACGTTTTTAAAAGATAGATTTAATTTAAAATTGAGTAATTTGCATAGTTAGGCAAATCCGCTTTATGAATTACTATCTAAATGCATATATACACACTCATCCATGATTTTAATGTCAATTCTAGTTTAATTAATTCCTGGCGCACGCAAGTGCAACTGATTTGATGCGTAATATGATAACATGAGTTCCTCAATTAATAAATGAATTTCTGTAACATGTTCATGAACAATTTCATTACAATGATTGAAATGTTTATGGCATTTACTGTTCTGTACATTTACTCTAGTCTAAATGAACATATCCCAAATTGCACTTTAATTAAATTCGAATAATATTTGAGTATTGGCATGCTGAATATTATAAAAGTAAATAAAATATTATAGCAGAAAAAATAAGTTTATAATATAGATAAACTTTAGATTTACATGAGTTAAAAAAAGTCAAAATATTAAAAAGATATTTTATGCTTGTGTATAAACAAAACTTTGATAATAATATGGTATTGGAAAAGTTCTTTAATTGTTTATTTTACAAAATATAATTTGTGAATTAGATGTTTAAAATACTGTTCCTTTTATATTTTTAAAGTATTTCAAATACTGTTTATTTTTGAGTATAAAATATTTGTAATTATTTATATTTTCTAAATCCTTCTGGAAAATTTTGAAATATTTCATGATCTCTAGAAAAAATTTGAAATTGTAATTGTGATAATATTGAAGATTAGAAACAAATTTAATGTTGAAAATAGAAGGGATTGAAAAATTTTATATTCTTAAAGTAAGCATTTAAAAAAAAATGAATAACATCAGATTCCCAAAATGAATAACATCAGATTCCCAGAATTAATATCATTTTGCATATTTTCGGTAAAAAAGCAAATTAACTTTAGTAGAACCTTGTTTATCAGGATCTCGGTTATATGGATTTGCGATTATCCGGACAGCCAACCGCGACCCATTTTTATAGTATATACATACAAAATTCGAATTTTTGAATGATTAATGCTGCAGTATGGAATATGCATATAATGTAATCTTAGAAAATATATATGTACATATATAAGAAAGTTTCTAATTATTAATAAACATGATTTTCGTTAAATATATGTATGTATTTGTAATTTTTAATAAATACACATAATTATTCTTCATACATTAGATTATCCGGATTTTCGATTATCCGAATGCCCATCGACAATAATTAGTCCGGTTAATCCAAGTTCCACAGTAATCGAAAATAATAAATAACTTTTAGCACAATCAGTACGGAGCCATGTTTTTTTAAATCATTTACCCACATACGAGTACATAAAAAAATTATACGGTATGCCCAACAAAGCTTTTTAAATCAAACTAATTCCTAAATCAATAGAAAAACCAATAGGGCAGAGCGAAACTTAAAACCCTTAATACCAATATAAATAACTTATAGGTAGCTTACATTGGACAGGTTAAAAGGACCAGCTGAAAATTTACCCTGCCGAAGACGTAAACAATAGAAAATAGTAAATAAAAATGTAAATTTAGTTAAAAAGGCAATTTTACAAGAAATAAACTAAATTAATCTCGCCTACGGAGCGAAAGAGAACAGATGACCAGTTTTAGAAAAAAAGTAAAAAAATCATTTTTATAATTAGAAATTAACTGGAAATTTTATTGAACATAGTACAATATTTGTAGTTTATTTGGTTTAGAATCTAAACTTTAGACAGCAATATTACATAATAATCTAATATCAAGTCAAATTGGACCTCTGTCCTCCACCGTACCCTACAGATATATAATTAGATAATATTACATTCTAGAAAAAAACACACATGTCTCACCCTCTCACCAAGAAAAAACTCCAATGTGTTTTTAATCATAAGCCTAAATATTATAATTTCTCGAACTTTTCATGCTTTTTAAACTTTAATTTGAATAAAGTAATGTAATCCATTTATACATCACAAATAGTTATTTTCACCCATAAGTATTATACTTAATTATGAGGAAATTGCTCAATTGAAATACAGTTTTTTAATTATATCACACGTATAACAAAAAAAATTGCTACGGAAATCTATGTTCAATACCATATAAAGCTTCGCAAATGTTGGGAAATGATCGTTATACAACAGTATACTTCGATGTGGAGCATAAATCTTATCAATCATTGATTTATATCTTATTTCATCAGCACTTGATCCTTTCTCTCAATCTGATAATTAGCGCTATATATCAAAATAAATGTAATAGCAAAAACGTAGCAAATTGTCACTTGTCACAAGTTTTTGCTAAAAAGCGATAATAAGCACGGTCACATAATATCATGCTCTGGATACTAATATTTCCTAACTTAATACTAAAACTAACTTTATTATGAAACACAACTGTATTTAGAAAGTCTTCGTATTAGTTATTAATTGATAACGACATTATATCATTTATGATATGAAATCATAAAAAAATACTCTGTCTATATGATCGAACTACATAATTTGTTTGTGTTTTACTAAAAACTATTTTGAAATATATATGTATAAACAAAAATTCAACTGCTTTTTACATAACCAATTTTTTAAAAACTGTCATTTTACATCTTGCAATTATATAAAGAATATATAAAAAATATATTGTTATAAATGTGCATGATAATAGCTAAAATATACTGGTTTATTAAAAGTTATAATATGACATATAAGTCCAGCACATTTGCAGTAAATTGCAGCAAAAGCAAAAGCTGTGCTGTCATAAGATTAAATTTCGATTTTTTCGTAGCCTTTTTTGAGCAGATTAAGACTGCGATTGTCCATGTAAAATAGGTTTACTATACGATATATATTATAAGTTTACATTTAGATTTAAAATGTCGAAATACAATATTTAAAAAAAATAGTTTCTGAAATAGAATATGTACCCTTTTTACCCTAATTCAACTGGATATATTTTTTTTATAAAGAGCACTTACCTTTTTCTTCGGGGACGTTGGCTAAATAATCCACAAACATCCGAACGGCTGTGATCCTCTCTGTAATAATAAATAAATTTAAATATAGCATTTTAATTATGTTTGAGATTACAAACACATTAAATGATGAATAAAACTAGATTTTCACATAAGAACATCTTTTAATGGCGACAGTTGACAGTTGACAGTTGGCGACAGCAATAAGATATGCATAATGTTTGCACGGACACGGAGCATGGGCCATAAACAATACTAATCAACATAATTTGTTTTATTAGAATAATACAATTATTTTAACGAAGTGTGATACATAATTTGCACCTTGCAACAAAATATGTTTACTTATATCGCCAATGTAGTATACAATGTCCCTTTTCGGCGGACTATTGTAAACTTATTAAATTTACTGAATGTTCTTTACTGGACAGTTGTAGGTAAAGAGTTTAATAAAAAATATCAATCGTTGCTATTAATATCAATTTACTTCTTAGCAAGCAAGCGCATATAAGTCTCTTAAAAAAACTAATTTAGTTTTGCAGCTGCAATTATATTTAGTTTTTATATCCATATTTACTTTTTCAATTTACAAAACGACGACATTTAAAACGTCCAGAAAAGACAATATAATTGACCAGTTATCGATCAGGTAAAAAATGATCAATAAAATTAGGGTAGTGATAGGCAAAAATTGAGAGGTTCGAAAATCAAGAAAAATTTAACCAGCACATTAAAAAAGAAGTGTTAGAGTTAGACAACACTTGATGAAAGCAATTTTAAATAAATATTGATAAAAAATTCTTCGGGGTGGTCAACCTTTTTATTAACAACTTGGTATTAATCAAATATGCAAAAACCTGTCCGGCGATAAACCTAAAAGTTTCCCAAATTTTTACGGCGATTTTAATTTATGGTTTATGAATGCACAGAACATGAACACACACACATATATAGATCAATTTTTATATAGTAGTGAAAAGCAATCTAATTAGTAAAAATATCAAATTTTAAACAAAAATATATTACAGTTAATATTTCAGACATATTTAAAAAAAAATTGAGATGACATAAGTTATAAGAAAAAGTACCCATAATAAGTGACGGTAAAATTCATTCAGGCATAGATGTTAAATACGTATCCTCTATCCTGGAATTGGTCTAACTTATATTGATTTTGTTAACTTTCAATTCAACTTTTTTTAAAAAAAGTTTGAATGCTGTACATATTTCAGTATTAGATACAGATATCCATCATACATGTATAGTAAATAAAGAACCGCTGATTAGT
>NW_020537604.1:0-28218 GCF_003426905.1 Ctenocephalides felis
ATTAGTCTGAAAGATATTAACTAGAAATCTGTCGATTATATTTTAATGAAAACAAAAATGTTATTTTGAAATTAACAATTAAAATTTTACCTAAACAGCTGAATCTTCTTATTGATTAAATTGAATTGCATCTTCATTCAGCTAAAATAATACAAAACATTGAATAAATACAGTAACAAGAAATTAGGATATAATTTAAAAAAACTATTGAATATAATAATAATCAGGAGAAAAATTTGCAAATATATAAATTTTAGAAACACAAAATTATAACCCATTGTTTGTTTTTGAAAGTCGCCTAAAATGGAATATGGGATCTCAAAAGGGATACCAATGGGTAAACTCTATTTTGGTCTTAACTTTGCATATTATCATTTATCATTACTAAATGTTTTTACTAAATCTTAAAAAACAGATTGTATTTAAATTTTGAGAATTAAAAAATATGCTTTTATAAAGTACCATGTATATGATGACTGATATAGGTAAATCATGTTTCTAATAAAAATTGCAATTGACTGGACAACATTAAAAACCAAAAAAATATTCAATATTTTTAATACGCAGTAGTAATATATTGAAGAAAAAGTAAGAATTTCGAGAAAAATTTAGCAGTGCACATACGTATGTATGCGAATTCTAAACCATTTATACAATATTTTTCAAGGAGTTTATAATGTTTTGCCGAATGATGACACATGTTCATTGTCTAAAAGTATCAATAAATAATTGCCGTCGTCAATAAATGTCAATAAATCAATAAGTACGTACGTCAAGTATTGGCTATTTGGGCCAGCGGTGGACTAGCAGTTACTAGTCCCGGGTTCGCTGGTTTGATTCCCGCTACCGCCGTAGCTCGACATCAGGCAACTTTGATGTCAAATTTCCACTTGATGTTATAAATCGCAAATATAGCCTCAAGTGAAAATCGCCTTTCGTGGGTATAGTTGCATATATATAATAACAACGTCAGCAAATGCTTCGAGTATATATAATTAGTTATAACTGGATTGGACAACTACTGGGTTGCCATCCATTCAAGATCCATATAACAGAAAGTCAAAACAATTACTGAATATCCTAAGTGTGACATATTGTAATTGAAAAATAATAATAATAAAAGTATTGGCTATTACATTAACACAAATAAATTTCAACAATAATTTTTGGCATATTATGCAAATAAACATTAACGAATAAACAAATAGTACATTTTGTACCATACATCAGAAGTATTTGGTGCGTAAAATACAACCATGAGGCAATAAGAACTAATGTGTAATTAAACCTTAGAAATTATGATTTATCTTTGATCTCTGTGAATAATTTTTCAAATTCAATGAATTCAATGAATATTCATATGGTATAAAAGATGTATGAGTTCCAGCTATTTCTGAATTTTTATAAGGTCAGGAGAGAGTGTTTGTGATAATTTCAATTTCTTGTTTGTCACAAGATTCCAAATTGCATTTCTATATTTGCTCTGCTTCTATATATATATATATATATATATATATATATATATCTCAAAGTAACTAGCAGCCCATTCGTCGAAATAAAAAAGGTATAAAGTATAAAAACTTTTATTTAAACGTTTCGACACAAGATGCGTGTCATCATTCAGCAACACAGGACAAAAACACTCAACAAAAATTTATTTTTAAAAAATTAAACTTAATAACATATTAGAGAAAAACATTTTTTTAGAAAAAATTATGTATAACTAAAAGATTTGAAAACTAATTTGACTAAAAGTTATGAAATTTTTTTGTGTTTTTGTCCTGTGTTGCTGAATGATGACACGCATCTTGTGTCGAAACGTTTAAATAAAAGTTTTTATACTTTATACCTTTTTTATTTCGACGAATGGGCTGCTAGTTACTTTGAAATATGTTTCAACGTCGAAAAAACTATCAAGATATATATATATATATATATATATATATATATATTATTTTCTGAGCTAAAGGTCTTATTTTTCCTTCAAAAAATTATTTATTTAATTATTAAGTATTAAACAAAAATTATTGATAACAAAACATTATTATACATTTATACACTTATATAGATATTTTAAAGTTCACTTTATAACTAAATATTTTTTAAATTAAACACTCAACAAACATCAAAATCTGTTTGCCCCCTGACTGTCCCTTGTCAAAAAACAAATTTTAGAAAAATAGTAAAAAATATATTTTTATAGTTACGATTCAACTGGGAATTTCACTGAACATAGTTCGATAGTTGATTGGTTTGATATACGTTTTGTGATATATAGTTAGATTGGTTTGATATACGTTTTGTGATATATAGTTAGATTGGTTTGATATACGTTATGTGATGTCTTGTAGACCATTTAGTTTAGACAATATGACTAGGGTAGGGCGGGGCTAATTGAGCAAATTTTTACTTAAACGAATGTAGCTCCTCAACGAAAAGTCTCAATGAATTGCTATACGGCATAATGGATTTGTTTGTTTGTTTATCGCTTAACAAAAGTGTTACTACTATTTTTTGGTAATAAGTAAAATTTTAAAGCTACAGCTGTTAAAATACAAAAAGTCAAATATGCTCAATGTACCCCATAGGTGGGGCAAGTTGAGCACTAAGAAAGTATAATGAAATCATAAGTCCAATGTCGATTTGTAATGAAATAAAATAAGTTTTTAATAACCAGTTCTATATTTATAGTCTTTATTGACAGAGAAAACAAAACGTATAGTAATTTGCTTTGAATAATTAAGGAAAAGTAGAATCAACAAAGCAATATCGTATCTTAGGAATTATTTTACCATTATATTCAGTATTTTTGTTTAAAATCATTATTTCTTTATATTATTACTCATAGACTTATCTTAAATCTTAAAAATAATAATTAATTTTTGAAAGTTAATGATAATTGTGTTAGTGACAGAACAAGTTTAGCAACTATGCTCAACTAACCCCAACTTGGAATTTCAAAATAAAAGTGAGTTTATAAAAAAACCGTTAGAATTATATCCAGAATCTCTGTGCATATTAAAAGTACTATAATTATATAGAAGAATAACATTTACCTGATTAAAAATAAATAACATTTGACTAAACCAGACGAAAACTCGTGATTTCTTACTTTTTGGTCTCAAAATAAACAAAACGCCCGTGAGCCTCACCCATTTGTCCAGCGGCCACTAGCGATCGCGGGATGTTTATTTCTCCCAAATCTCTATCTTTCCGCCATATAATGCCTAAACGGACGGTGAATAGTTTTCGAGATATTTCGATTGCTCAACTTGCCCCTATGCTCAACTAGCCCCGCTCTACCCTACTGAAAATCAAATTGGACGTTTCGAGTCTCAAATTGAATTTTTTCGCGAACAAAACTAGAAACAATAATATACTAAAAAGCAAAAATTTTGTAAAATAATCAACAAAAAATAAAAACGTATTTTTTATTTTTTTTATTAATATTATCGGATTTATTTTATATTTATTTCACTCTAAATAATTTAATTTATAAAATCTTTATATTTTCAATTGCTAAAAGATCTCGCATAAAATTTAGAATAAATGTTTAAAATATTTACAAATTGAAAGTTTCTCGTTTTGATTATATTTGGTATATTTATGTCTCTATTTAAATAACTCCTTAAACCTTGAATCTAAAATAGAAATTTTACCAACTTTGATTAGACATATTTTTTCGATTTATATAATGATTATAATATAATAATATAAAATAAAAAATCAATTTATACAACAGGTTTAGTTTGGTTTTAAGTTTTTTTGTCTCACTTTACTTACAGGCGCTGGGTAAATTAATATATTTATTTTCAATTACAAAATTTATTCATCTAGTTTATAAAAACCAGACATTTTCTTTTGCTATAAAATCTTTCATAAAATCGAAGATGTGGTAATCAAATCAAGTATGATTATCAATACTTAATAAGCAAATTATTATATAATACGAGAAGAATATTATCATAATTACAAAACGCTAAAACGAAACCATTATATTGAAATTATTTTCAATTAATGGATTATGACGTGATTAGAATTTTAATGATCTTTTGTATATTGTAGACTAATTGAGTAATATATAACCGTTAGACATAGATTCTCAAATATGGATACTTCGACAAGTAAATATATATACTGAACTGTACATCGTCCTAAAAAGCTACAGTGACAATATATCAATTTTTTGGCATTTGCATCAATTTGAATTATTTAATATGACAGAATCTATTTCTGTACTTGCTTATCATATTAATTTCTTTATTTTTCATTGGCCTTGCTCGACCATTTAGCCGCTAAATCATTTTTTTATTTACTATTATATGAAGCTGCATATATTTATTATTGAAATTTTATCACATTAATTTCTCCCATACATTGTTTTTTTGGCACTGCCGTACTCATGCGCTATTTTCACTTGGAAACATATTTTTTATGTATATTTTTATAACTTAAATTAATTTTTATAATTAAACCACTTCTCATAGGCCTATAATATTTTAAGGATTTGGGATTGTCTATTAACTCTATCACCACACAAAGTTCTATTAAAATTCAGAATAAGTAAACCTAAGGTTTACTTATTCACATAGGAGAATAGTTAACCAATGGGTTGCCTCTCATGAAACATTAAGTTAAATACGAAATAGATAGCTTTTAGAACAAGAATTTCTGATTAGTTATTGTACTAATTCTCATTGCATGTGACACGAAAAAATATAATAAAGTAAAGAGAAAATGCAAATTAAAAAAAAAGTTGTGAAACAGGTTGATCTAATATTAATTTTTAAATATCCACTGCCAACAAAGGATGGACGTAGTTATGTTAGGCTTGTATTGACAGTTAAAATAAAGTTAATATTTATAACGCAACCTTCTTATATACACTTATATATCCATAAGAACAGACTTGTGAAATTCTAACATCTGCAACATTTTTCTTCTTTCTTTAAAAAAAATCACAATCGACACTTTTTTCTTCAAACAATTATTAGACCAATTTTTCAAACTTTTAAAGTTTGGTAGTGCTACTCATAATTTTGAAGAATAAATGATATTGTGAAAGTGTGATATTTAGATCACTAATGATGACATAACTTAAAATGTCAAAACTTATGGCACAATAAATTTTGTATATAATATATATATATATATATATATATATATATATATATATGTATATATATATATATATATATATGTATATATATATATATATATATATATATATTAGAGTGGTCGTTAATATGGATGTTTTTGAATTTCCTTGCTCCCAGAGGCTCAAATACTTGCAAATAAAAAGAAATCTCTGAACGTTTTAGCTCTCAATATCATCTTTAAGATAGTCCCAACTCCAATTAAAGTTTAGTCCAATTTATACACTCTTATATTTTGTCTATAAAATACGAATAATGGAAGTTACAGTATTTATAATAATATATTTGAAAACATTTAATATTCTTCGATTATTCCATTGCGGTACGGAAAGTTCCAGCAATTTGCCTTAAGGCACAATGCCATTCATCACTAGTTTGGTAACGTTTCCGTACGTTTCCTAAGAGTTCTGGTTACTCATAATAGGTTCTGATCATGAAATAAAGAATAAGATAAAATTATTGCGTAGAGTTATTGTATTAACTTAGTATTTTTAGAGTAATATGAGGCGTATTGAAAATATATATACCTAGTCTTAAAAAACTTACGTTTTTTATTATTATTTGGAATAATTGTTTGCAAAGCAATATATATATATATATATATATATATATATATATATATATATATATATATATATATATACATATATATATATTATATATATATATATATAAATATATATATTTACATAACGTCGAATACCTACATATAATTATATATATATATATATATATATATATATGTGTGTGTGTATGTATGTATATAAATTTAGTCAGGTATTTGACTTTAGTAAAAGTATATTGGGTCAGTGAAGGGTGGACACATTATCCACTATTGAACGATTTCGACACAAACTTTTGCACATTGCTTCATAACATGTTCAATATTGCTTATCGATTTACAGATAATTGGAACATAATATAAATTGTTGTAAACTTCAACATAATAATCCAGAAATGTGCGAATTGGCCATGTTTACTAAAAGTTCTACTTACTGAATCCCTTTAAATAATAATAATAATAATTTTGAGGATTAATTGTGAATAAGTAAAATATCTAAATATTGTCCAGAAGTAAATTTTTGCTGATTTTGATTTTTCTCTGCAATATTTGTTTCATTTATGTCTGAACACAAGAGTCCTATATGCTATTGTGGTGATTTTTTTTAACTAAATGACTTTTTAGAAGGCAACCAAAGATTGGCATATCTCTTTTTGATGAAATTTTGTTATTAGAATGTTTCTAATAGTGATGATGCAGCATTGCCAGTAAGGCCTATTTTTACTAAAAAACATATTGCTATCTATGAGCGAAAACTGACGTCACTGCTGTTTAACGTCAAGCTGTCCTTTGGTTGGAAGGACACAGCTCTAAGCACTAGACCACGACAAAGCCCTTTTTTATTGTGTAAGCCTTTTTTGCGTGTAAGCTTGTAAAGATTTGTTGTTATTGTGTTGAAAAAATGTATTATAATAAAACATTTATAGCGCTATAACGCTCTAGCGGACGTTTATGCGATTTTCTTTGATAATAATCACTAACATTTCATAATTTGCTACCAAATATAGTCTATTTAATAATAAAATTAATAGTCTAAAATAATAATAAATTATTATTATTTTAAAAGATTATAATAAAAACAATTCCGTCAAAAACAATGAAATCCTGTCATGAAATTGTTTCGTAGATAATAGCAACGAAAAAAAAATTACAGAATATCGATTTCGAATAAAATGATATTTTCAAATAAACCTCCTATCCATACTGAAGAAAATCATTAATCATTTTTATATATCCTTACGTTTCAGAGGTTACTGAAAATTTTGACATACCTTATAAGAAATGAATTTATGTATGTGTGTGTGTGAGTATTCGGATACAAATATTCGTTGACGATTTCAGGAACACGATTCAACCATTTGAATAATTCTAAAACATTCGATTCCTATTGATGAGGGGACGTGCTGTTTTTGAATAAGGCAGGTCCAGCTGTGCTTCCAAAATGTGCCAAAAATAGTAATTCAGTTTTTGAGAGAACGGAGCGTTCGATTTCAATAATTCAAAAAGGATTTCATTTGTACTGACAAAATGAAAAACTATTTTTGGAAACGCAGGTCTAGCGGTTTCGGAAATCGAGTAATAAAAGTAAAAAAAAGCCATTTGGCAGTCAAGATATTTTGCCGTTAAATTTTTTAACTGTTTTATCAGTAAATAATAGATTAGACATATGCACATCAAATTATCATCTATTTTATAAAGACTTTATCAATAAGTATAAATTTTGTTTACATTTTTATTGATTCTGTAACATTGTTTATCCGTTAGACTGAGACGCAGTGCTTACGCGCTTTAATAATACATCTCTACGCAGCTAAAGCAGCGCGATTGTTTTGAAATTTCAAAAGTTCAAAAATTTCAAAATATTTCAAAATATTTTTTTATTTTTAAAAAAGTCAATTTCTTTCAAAAATTTTAAAATTCTCAAATAAATGTTTCCAAATGAAAACAGCTCAATTTGAATCGAGTTAGAGTTAGGAGCTCACGGACCTGCCCGAGGGAAGTGCAACCCTTTATTGTTCATATATATGAAGGGAGGTTAAGTGGTTCATAAATATTCTTATATATATTAATTAATCATAATTAAATAATATATATTATTAATCTGTTGTGTGTGGATAACATTTCATTAATTTCCATATGTATATAACTTAGCGTGCTCATCCTGACTTTATTAGCAAAACTAGTTTTTAATAAATAAACATAGAAAGGTCTTTCGGTGTAACAGGTTTATGAGTGATAACTAATTATGAGATATAAAATTTGAATATTGTATGTTCGAATAAGTAATAAACACAGTAGCGTATTGATCAGCGGTCACCAACCAGACGGCAACCTGGACACATCTCTTCTCAATAAATACAAAACTATTCAAAATTCGGTTGAGTTAATTAACTAAAGATTTCAGATAACAATCATAGGATCAAGTTGCATCCAATATAATTTTTTTGCGCTTGAGAACATTGTAACTTTTATTTCTTTTTCCTCGATTATTTAAAGTTCACTTTGATTCTTATGTTTCTCTGCATTTGTTCCCTGCGCCTCGATTATAATTCCCTGTCTTTTTACATTTCGCCTAACGGGATCATCGTATTTATCCTCTTCTTAGTCTTTTCAGTATTTCCATTTTATTAGTGATGCCATTAGTGATTTAGATATGGACATCATATTTTATAAGTGATTGAGATAAGGGTCGGATCCAGTTCTCTTCATAAAGATGAGTTCTTTCCTTTCCTACACTTCGATTATTAAGAATTTCTTCGATTGTTAGCTTATCAACTCATTTTACTTTTTCCAATCTTCTCCACTGCCACATCTCGAATATATACAGGTAATTTTTGTTTGTCCTTCTTTAAGGTGCGTAAGGAACCATGCGCAGAATGTTGAATTTAAAAAAAAAATCTGTAGGTCTTCTCAAATTTCTTCTGATCATGTAGTAACCGTCTTTGTTTAAAATCTTCCTATTCCTGATCTCCAACCGATATCCTCAAAATATCACATCTTTTTGACATTGTCATTCTCGATTCGTCGATGTATGATTCCATATAATCTTCCCACTTATTGATTACCATGCACATGTATATGTACAAATGCAATGTCAAGTATTGAATTAATTTAAATTATGTGAATATATAGAAATAGAGACTGCAATTATTATTACAATAAATATTTGAAGAACTATAATAAATAAATAAAACAACACGAGCACGATACTGTTACTTGATAATGCATGTAAAAATTCTTTGAAAATTTTAATGTGATGTAATACACACCAAATCAAATTTTCTTAAAATTATTATTGAAACCAAGCTAAGGGACAGATTCCGCCGTAAAATAGATCAATGTTATAGCAAGGCTATGGCATCTAAGAGTTTTCATAAAAAGTGATACTAAAACAGTATAAATCTAATGTGGTTGCTGTGCAGTCAGGCATTTTAGGAAACCTGACCTAGAAAACCCACAAATGTAAAAAAAACTATGTTTTCATAACTGCATCTTTAAGATATGGCTTGGCAACATATGAGTAAAGTTGCATTTCATAAGTAAAACACCTAATCGCACAGCAAATACAAGGCATTTTGACTTAATTTACTAGCATTTTGTATAAAAACTGGAACGTAAGATAGCCTTACAATAACATTGGTCTAGTTTACGGCAGAATCGGCCCATAATTACAATTTTGTTATATGAACTGATGAATTTTATAATTGATGCAGCAATGCCGAAGAAAAACAATATTTACTTTAGAACAGATTGCTATCTATATTTCACTGTCAGACATCGAACCCTAAAACATTTTGTATAAAAGACCAAAGCCCAAACTAGTTCAAAACAGAAGGTTTTCGGTTCAATATGGTATATGTGGTAAATGGTATATGATAAGGCAAGAGAAATAGTTCAACAATAAAATGTACTTGCTTGAGACAAAGGAGATTTGCCAACTGGTAGTAGAAAACAGGAGACCATAAGAAAATTAGAATAAAATGATAATTATGAATAACTTCTTAGAAGCTATAATATAATATCAAGTGAAAGAGATTATTGTAAAGAATTTAAAATATTTTCAGTATTCCATACGTTTCGACGTATTATATGTTGTCATCAGTGAATAAATTAAATATAACGTGCAGTAATAGTACAAAATGTAACAGTTATAAAATTTGCACCGTAACACTTCAATTACTAGTAATAACTTTTAAAACAATTTTAAATTCGGAATCTGTATATAATAATAATTATATATTATATAAAAACTTATAATTTGGTTGTTTTTTTACAAAAATACATAATATAAATGAATATTGTACTTATTGTACTACAGAAATTGCAAGTAGACGTATTTTTTAATCTTTAAAGTTTAAAGGTTGACAGCCGCTGTAAATGAACATATTCTAGCAATGTTTTCAAGCTGGAACTTTGACAAGGTTATCTTTGTTTATATCCTTTCCCTTTTACTAGCGTGCTGTGTGTACACGAAGAGCACAATAAGCCTTTGTGAAAAACAACAATCGATATTATTCTTATAATTATACTTATTTACTCGTTGTAACGAGGTTTGCAAAAGTAAGAAATTGTCTGGTAATAGTGATACAATAATTAGAAGACAACTAGAATTTTGGCGCATGAGAATCATATAAATCGAAGAATCTTGATGCACCTAGTAATTGGTTTTGCACCACGTGGTAAAAAAGTTTTTATTTAATGGGTTAATTTAACTTTCTTTTGATCTGCCCAATTAATTCTCAAATACTTACTTTATGTTGAGCCCGTCGTGGCATAAACGGTTAAGGATGTGGAATGCACAAACTAGCACAAACTAGTCCCGGTTTACAACCTTGGTCAAATTCGATATCAAGCAGCATGATATCAAATTTCTACTTGAGGTTACAGATCTCAAATATAATCTTAAGCTCCATATAAAAAGGTGTGCCGCAACGCAACAGTATTCATTTTTAATATATATGTATCTTATATATAAAATTCTTCTGTAACAATATAAGTTTCATTAATCCTCCTAAACTATAATTCGGATTTTCATGAATCTTCCTGAAGTTTGTTCGGGAAATTTTCTAGAATGTTTTGATTCATAGAAATATAGTTAGATTGTAGAAATAAATGAAAAAAATTACAAAAAACCGTTTATCATTGTTTGACCTTTAAAATATTTAAGGCATGGTTTGACATTAAAAACAAATGATAACTGTCATTTGCTAAACATTTCTATTCACTTACAGGCTAAGGCATATTAAAATATAATAAATTCATGATTAAAAATAAAGAAAATGTAATGTCTACATTATTATTGTCGAAAAGCAGCTGAGATGTGCCATAATTAAAATAATATAAGATGCAAATAATGTAATATGCGTCTGACAGTCTGCGCATGCGACTGACGCGCACGGCGAATCGTGTTCTCCACGTACGCGTGGTTTGCTTTTGCTTGCAATAATTTTATTTGCGCACTTTGCGAACAGATTCGCCGTACGAACTCGTGCAAAGGAAACGAGCCATAAGTGATTGCGCTCAAAAGTATTCAATTTGCAGTCGTTTTGCCTTACTATACTAAGTCACAATACAAAAAAAATTACTTATTCAAAAAATTATTTAGAAATTTCATTGTGTCAAAAATTCATATGGTTGGCATTTTGTACGGAATATTTACTCAATGGAGCGCTTTGGGTCTGAACTTTTCCTTACTGTTTTCCAATTCGTTTGGAATTTTGGAATTAGGCTCATCTTACTCTCAAGTTCAAAAGTGAAAACAATTTAGACTCCTTTGCACTACCCGGGGGGATGCCATTTCTTTTCAGTGGTGTAATAACGTTGGGTGTGGATAAAAGAACTAATTATAAGAGAAAAATGTTTAATAATGTTTTTCAAAAAAGCAAATATTTTTCAAGTTACTGGCTACTGAAAATTTGTTTGTTTTTTGCGTTTTTCATCGTTTTTTGCTAATATCTTCAAAAATATACATTTTTACGAAAATCATGTAATGAACAAAATTATATCAATTAAAATCCGAATAAATCGCTATTTTACAGTGTTCTAGGAACAATATTAAGTTAATTATGAAAATGGGTTTTTATAGTTCTCAAAATAAGCTTTAAAAGAAGTACTTCTGCCTGTAAAATGAGTGAGCTATCATGCAATTAAAAGACGCATCCAATGTTTTTTTTTTCATTTAAATCAAATAGTTTATGAGTGCCAATTCCACCAAAATTAAAAATATTCGTTTTCCATCTAGAATTAACTTGGTTTGAGAGATTTTGATGGATTCTAGAAAACACCATAACATTAGTACAAACGATTTTCAAAGAACTCATGATTTCATAAAAAAAACCATTTAAAAAAACAACCAATTTCTCATTATAATATCTCTAAAAGAATACGTATAAAAGTATATATATGAAAATTCAAGGTATTTTTCTGACTAATTATTGCTTTTTGTTATTTTTTTGTTACACAAATATTGATAGAGTTCTAATTGTTTAAAGAGTGCGCGGCTGTTCAACCGGAGTGTCTTTCGAGCCCTTTATCCCTTCGCCGTTTCAAAATAAGAGAAGTTATGGTAAAATTTATGATAGAGAAAGTTGTAACTCATTTAATCACCTTTAAAATAGTATATTACAAGTTAGGATAAAATCAGAATTAAAAGAGTTATAATCCAATTAATGCGTCAATGCGCGAAATGCAAATTGTTTTCACTTCTGAACTTTAGATTAAGATTAGCTGGGCATACGCTTTTTTCCTCTCTATTTACTGCAATAATTTTGTTGATAGTAGGTTGAATAGAGCACATGTGAACAAAATTTGACAAATTAATTCATTTCAAATATGAACTTAAGTAATAATGTATATTGAATTATTAGTGTGAAAAATGCAATTTAGATATTAAAATACTAAAAGCCAGTTAAAATATGGTACGAAGTTATAAAAATTGTAGGCAACATTATTGACGCAATTTTTTTGTGTAGAAAAATCCAAGATGATATTGTATCTTGACCGCGCATGCTGTATATTAATTCTTTCTGAATTTGTTATACTTTTTAAAAGATTTCAGTTTTCAACACGTGTATCTATGCTATGACAATAAATACATGGTGATAAATTTGGAAAATCAATGTTTTAGCCGTGAATAAACAAAATATCATTTATTTAAACATCCACATCTGCAGGTATGTCTTAAAATATTGTATAACCCTTAAATTGAATAAAATAAATTGAGCTATTGGAAATAAATTTGTTCTATAAATCGCAGTGTATAATTTTTAATATATAATTTTATTGAACATATTTTAATATTTATTAGAGGGATAATTAAAGTGTTAACTGTGGGAATTGAGAATAATCATTTTATTTGAAACAGTACTACATTCAACATCACCCATATATTGGTGTAAATAGTAACTCGAAAAACAATAATGATTATTTTTAACTGAACGGTATAAATATTAGTATAGGATATTAAAAAAACATAGAGGTTGGTACAGGACAACGTCTGTCGGGTCATCTAGTATATATATATATATATAATATATATATATATATAATATTATGTATATATATGTATATGTATATATATGTATATATATATATAGTCAACAAAAAGAAGGGTGGTTTACCGGTGGGTTGCCCTCTCAAGAAAAATATCTGGGTTAAGATGTGCGTTAGAATAAAAGTTCATATAAAAACGTAGCTCTGATCCCTATTGATGTAAAAAAGACTAATTTATGTTAATTGAATTGCTTTGTTACTAAAAATGTTACTAAAAATATGTCTAATTGTAAGCATATATTTGGATTGGCCTGGTTGCTTATATACTAAAGACTTTTCATATTGCAAAAATGTATTCAACTTTGAACAGGGTCCTTCGCGAAGATTTGCAACAAGTCGGGTTCCGGACAAAATCCTTGTCAAGAACAACCCCGATATCGAGCAGTAGTGATATTATTGACTTGAAAATATATATCTTAAATTTGTTTCCAAGTGAAAATAGCCCTTTCCGGACATTGTTGCATGCTGCAATAATAAGTCAGCTCTATAAGATAAATTCTAATAATAAAATAATCAAATATAGATAGATCAAGCGTTGGGTTACCATCTAAAAGTACGTCGTTAGGAGAAGTTTCAGCCCAACAGCTTATAGGACGTAAAGTTCTAAGTAAAAATATTGCTGTTAAAATATGATAAAACAAAAACTTTGGACGAGGTTATCTAATACTTAATTCATATAAATGAATCTAAGTTTTAAACTTTTTATTTATTATTATTACTGTAGTTTGGTGCAGAGATTAATGGTGCATAGCGTTATGACTTGAGACAGAATTTTTTCTATTGCATAAATAAATATTAAATAAACGTTTAGAAATTCCATTATCCGTGGTACTGTGGTAAGAGCACAAGACTCCAGATTTGATACCCCCATCGAAAAACCTTATATCAAGTAGTAGTAGTAGTAATATCTGTTTTATTTGAAAATATAGATCTTAAATACATTTCCAAGAGGTAATAATCCTTCTCTGACATTATCTCATATCAGCAGTATTAGAGAAATTCTAAAAATTCAAAAAATCAAGTTTACATAGCCAAACCATTGGGTATAATACTTCTTATTTACAAAAAATATTACGTATAGTGGATTACTATTTGCATAGTATGTGTAAAACGTGAGCTCGCTCGTAGGTAAGTGGCTAGAACGACTCTACCTGGATCAGGGGTCCCGGGTTCGATTCCGCTTCGAAGAGTTTGTTGTCAAGCAGTAGTGACAACGGTTTTTACTTGGAAATATAGATAGACATATGTTTCCAAGTCAAAACAGCCTTGATACGGCATTGCTGCACCATTAAGTACCACCACTATTACAGTAAATGTAATAATAAAATTCATCACCAAAGATGAGACAATGATGGCAACTGTTTGAGTTGCCATCTATAATAAGA
Source organism: Ctenocephalides felis (assembly GCF_003426905.1). Taxonomy (NCBI): domain Eukaryota; kingdom Metazoa; phylum Arthropoda; class Insecta; order Siphonaptera; family Pulicidae; genus Ctenocephalides; species Ctenocephalides felis. The sequence continues at coordinate 14,655 of NW_020537604.1, forward strand.
CAAACGAAGTTTGTAAGGATTCATCACAACATAGGACCCATGAGTTGTGATCGCTGTTCAAATAAATAAATAAAAAAAATGCAAAACGTAAATATATTTTTGTATCCGCACAATATTCAAACAAAACCTTTACTGGACGTGCCATGACTGTATTTTTCCAATATTTTGTTGAAATGCCGTGATTCTCTATCTCCGTCAGACGATCCGTTGGATGGGCACACACACCATCAGGTTCCGCTTGAATCTCCGGGAATATCGAACAATTCATTTGTTTTTTTTTTTCTCCGGATGTCGCTAGCCTTGACTTTTCTTTCACATATTCAAATCGACTTGAATAAAACCGGTGCAGAAGTGATTTAAAATTTAAGTAATTATATCCTTAATGTATTATATTATGCTTATTATAATGATCCATATAACCTCGTATTAAATTACTTTAAAACGCCAAAATGAATTAGATAAAATTCAGAAATTTATCAGGTAGGTATATAATAGCGCGGCTTGGGTACACAATAGCACAAGAAATATATATATATATATATATATATATATATATATATATATATATATAATAGTATCAACAAGTAGTACCGCACTGGATAGTGAAAACAGACCCCTTAAAAAAATAGACTTTCAATATTAAAAAAGTAGTCTAATTATAAAAACTAATCAATGTTTGAAAAATAAGCAATTCGACTTTGTAGCAATGACTACTAATTTTTATGCTCGTGTTCAAATCTTGACAATATGTTTTTTTTTTTCATTCTACTTAATTTTATTTTTGTCTTGTATAGATTTATTATATAAATTTCTCAAATATAAATAGATCTGATTTTTAGACAAAATATTTTGTCTTAGTTCAGTTATATTTTTCTTTACAGGTATAGCCTATCAACGCTAGTATAGGGTATGGTGCGCTGACTGAAAGCAATAATGTGAACTTGTTCAAACATACTTACTACCTTATTCTCCCTATGATTTGAAATAAAAAGTCTTTTAAAACTAAAAAAACTAACCTTATTCTCCCTTTGGATCCTATTTCAAAATCAGTATAGTTATTTGTTATGACGACTGTCACTACCGTATACTGGCACAACCGTACCCAGCCTCCTCCACTTTTATATACTAAAGTATAAATAATTCTGACTAGAATTTCAGGACATCGATACATTGTAATATTTTGACCGATTAGTTAAATGTTAACTGTAAGTTAACATTTTAATTGATTTTGATTTTGACTGTCCTGACTGAGCTTGTGTCCTGCGACACTCTTTTGTCTAATTGTTGCCCTTTTTTGTCTAATTTGATTTTATGACTAATCTTTCGTATTTGAAGACAGCATTTCAGTATTTCCACGTAAACGAATGTTCAAGTTTCCATTTAATTTACTATTCTACCGGCTAAATGGTATATTAACAAAATTATTGCTGATCAAAGATGGTGGCACAACCGTGCCTTGACTCCCTTTTTATGCGCATATACACTAGTACTACGTGACAATAGTACTACGCGTATACATAATACAACAGTACTATTTGGGTAGGTACTACGAGGTTACATAATAGTACTACGCACGTATATATTAGTCCTTTGTTTGTATATACATAATACTATACGTGAGCATATAACAGTTCTACGTGAGTATATAATACTATACGTGAGTCAAGAACTCAACTATAGTGCTACGTCTATACATAGTACTAAGAGTGTACATAATAGTACTGCGTGAGTATAAGACTACATGTATGTATAATGGAACTATACTCGTATGTGCATACAATAATTCTTCGTAAAAAATATGTTCTGAATATACATACCAGTGTCAAAATTTCGAAATTTTTCAAAATATATAAATTTATGAAATTTTTAAAAAGAATTTATTCTGTTCAGTTTAGACTTCTTTGTTCATATACATGTACATGTTAGCGTATTTTTATATTCTCGTTTAGAAAAAAATCTGCAACTATTCTTGATACAAAATAGTGATTGTACATATTCAGAGCATTTCACAAACATTTAAACCATTGTCTGATATATTCTTTGATAAGAAAATCTAACGTGATATGGCCGTATATACACTTTTTTTTTTCAAATGAAACGCCGAGATCACTAGACCGTTTCTATGTTCGTTTGTGAGTTCGCCGCTCTATTTATTCGCTTTCACAGACATTAGATCAAGAACACATGGAAAGCATTTCGATGTATAAAAGATACATCATTTAATCAATAATTTGTTTTACCACACCAAATGTGTTTATTGCGAACACTGAAATTTGTTTAAGTAGACCTTATATTAATTGCTGTTTTGTGATAGTTGTCACACTTTTTATGGTCTATTGGTATAAATGTTAGATTTCAGCAAACTCCATGAAAAAGACTCCATAAGCATAATTCGGAGTAAATCATTTCATATCAAATATGTCATATTTCCTGCATTCTGTCAGTGATAATTTATTACCAAGTGTCTACTCGAAAGAGCTGAAGAAAAAATTGGCTTCTTATATATAATCTTGCTGGGTTATAAACAGGGAAATATAGAACAGGGCAGTAATTAAAAAAAAAGCAATCATTAAATTAGTATAATAAAATTTATAAAACTAGTGTAAAAAATCGATTTAAGCAATAATATTTCATTATTTATTTGATCTCCCTACTTTTCTGTCTACTTTTATTTCCGGCTACTTGTTTACCCCTCATCTGTTCACTTGTCTACTTGTCCACCTATTTATCGGTCTACGTAACGACCTGTTTATCTGTCTACCTGTTAACCTGACTACTTGTCTGCTTGTATACCAGCTTATCTTTCTATTAGTTTTTCTACTAAAATAAATTTTATTTAAAATTTTAAATTCAGAATTAGCGGTTCTGTTTCAAATAGAAACAGTTATTTTTTAAAGCTACAAAAATTAATTTCATTTAAAGAAATTCAATTAATTATATGCAAACGATGATACATTTAAAATAAATACTTTACCATTAGAGAAATTATTATCACTAATAAAAATGAATTAATTTATAAAACTATGCACGACATATTGGCACGCGTTCTATTGCATGTCTTGTCTTACTTTCATTATTAACAATTATAACTGAGACCACTTTGTATAAAAATTAATTCCTTTGGTTAAGTTATGTTTTCACTTCAAATAAAACAAACTAAGATGCCAAATTCATAGGCTATGGACAGAACTTTGTTATAAATAAAAAAATGACAAAACACTAGGTGTGAGAGGCATTTGCTTTGTAGCAAGTAGCATGATCTTCCTGACACGTGTAAATACTTACTCAATCACTAAGAATTGAGATTTACATATTTAACATATATAAGTTTTGTGTTAAATAGCTATGAAATTTACAAGTTTTCGCTTTCAACAAAAACTATCATCAAAGCAATATACATTTTAGGATGTTTGTTAATTACAAAAGAACGGCCTGACCGAAATTTACCAAAAATGAATCAGCATGATTCCCAACTGATTTCTTTCGATCAGGTTTTGAATATTTAATATCGGTTCAGGATTATTTTGCTAAACCTACACAAAATATTTTGCTTTTTTTCTACTTGTGAAGAAACGGTTCATCCGATGGTCTCGGAAAACTTCAATCATCGAGAGTCCTTATCCAGCTTCATCAAATGTTTTTAAAATTATAGAAATAGATGCACAAACACACATACATATTGTTTTCAATTTTGTTGTCAAATGATTTAGAATGACTTGAAATATCGAGAAAGTATAAAATTCGGAAATCAAATTTTCCGGCAAGTACAAACTCCTTTGAGAAATTAATACAGGTCTTCTTACAATTTTGGCGCATAAATTGATTATTAATATTATGGCACTTTATGTATTTCGAGCAAATCATGTTACAATAAGCAAGTTGAATATTTTTTTTCTTTTCGTATGATAGAAACGTTCCTCAAAGGTCATTTGAAATTTGGATGAATATATTAGATGTTAATCTATTCAAATTATTTCAACAAATTGATACATCAATTGAAGAATTGAAATTTACCATAAATCGCCACCGAGATTAAAAAATCATACATATGCAAAATGGTTTCGTCACACAGGTTATTTCACGTGTCATATTTACATCTTTGTGAATTGACCGCATTACTGCATAACAACTTTCTTATTGCGACATCGAAAATTTACGAACATGCTATGAGCCTTTGCGGATATTAATGCATTAAATAAATTAACTGGACTCAGTGATTGTTTGCAGGGTTCCACACTCAAAGAGTAATTCGATTTATTCGCTCGGTCTATTCGCCCGTCCGTTCACCAGGAGGCATCCCATTTCGATAATTCAATGTTCGATTTCCAAAATAAAAATAATCAATCATCAATATAAATTTATCAATGTGTAATAACAATTGTTTTAGATATTTAAAATAATTATTATAAATGCTGTAAAATTCATCATCGTATTCGGTAGATCTAATATAAGTGCTTATCTTTGGGCGACCACTTTTATCTATGTTCATCTACAAGAACTTAAGAGTTAAGAGTGATTGGACCTAAAACAGAGGTCCCGGGTTCGATACCCACTTCGAGCAGCCTGTTGTCAGGCAGCATTGACAGCTATTTTCTCTTGGAAATATAGATAGTAATATGTTTCCAAGTGAAAATAGCCCTTTACCCGGAATTGCTGCACCAATAAAAATATTCGCCCTATTACAGAAATTGTAATAATAATATATCATATAGAGATGTGACAACTGATTGGGTTGCCATCTGTAAAACAGACTAGAATTAAGTCAAATCAGCACAACAGCTTATGGGACTATTGGGTTCTGATTGTTGTTCAAAAAATAATTTAATGAATTATAAAAAAAATCTACAAGAACGAAAACAAAGTAATCAAAACCTAGTCGACGCAAGCAATATGCATTTTGAATCACTCTAATCAAATGCGCAGTTCTCTCAAAAATTGCTATTCTTTGAACTTTTAGCTCCGAAACCGCTGGACCTACCTTCACAAAATGAAATCAATTGTTCACTTATTCGATACGATGTTTTGTGAATCATTCTAATCAGATGTGCTTTTCTCTCAAAAACTGATTGTTTTTGCACTTTTTGCTCTATATCCCCGAAACGGGTGGACCTGCCTTTGCCAAATACTAATCAACATGTTTCCTGTCAATACCAATCGAATGTTTTTTGAATCATTCAAATCGGTTGATCCATGGTCCCGATATCGTGGACGAAAAATTGTATCCAAAACATAGCACATACACATATGCTATATATTTTTTGTAAGGTATCCCAAAATGTTCAGAAAACACTGAAACGTAAAGATATTAAAGAAAATTCATTTTGGATTTTTTTGCTTTTACTATAACTTACTCTACGGAAAGTTAATAATCGACTTAATAAATAAAATCGACTTTTAAAATAATAAATAATATTTGATTTATATATAAATCTTTTATTTTACTTCTATTATTATTATCATTTTATTATTATTATGTTTTTAATTATTTAAATTTCAATAGCATATTATATTTTTAGTTATTTTATTTTTTTGTGTGTTTGATTCTACATATTTTTATGAATTTTTGTTTTTAATTTTGTATTTATTAATCTTGCCTGGCGTTTCAATGGTAATTGTATTTTAATCAAAATTATCTATTACTACTAGATGTTTTAATAGCAGATTGAAACAAAATGTTTAACAAAAATTGAAATTTAAGGAAAAAAAAAAATCAAATCAATAATAAGATTAATTTTCATAATTAAAAAGTTCTATAAGTGAAAAATTCCTATTTAACTTCCATTACATTATTAAGAAATTATGATAGAATCTAGAATAGTCAGTATCATAGTTAATATTTGAAAAAATAAAAATATGTGCAATGGGTACTGTTATGATTGGTTTATTTTTGTCTTTCAAAATAAAGGATTTGATACTTTAAATAAGTTTGCGTACAACTACAAATAGATAAGTTTCAAGTTTTGAAGCGTACAAAAATTAATTTTAATTGCAATAGAGCGATTTTGCAATTAATAATGGCAATAGAGCGACGGACGAGTGAGGTTCATTCTAAACTTTTTTTTTTTTGAAGAAAGTGGGGTTTCGAATGTTTGTTCGAATGTTATAATATTGTAATAATATTTATTTATTATTTAAAAATGCAATAATTTGCCCATGCCGATCCCACTTGTTTCTGTATTTCGAACCTATGTCAAACGCGGAAGTACCAATAACTGGTCCCAAGTGATTGTAATGAAGGTTATATTTCCACACAGGCCTTTAACGTCACGAGAAAGGAATTAATATTATTTATTTAAATACTTTCAATCAAGAGTTATATATAAATAGAGAGAAATTAATAATATTTTCAATGTCAAATTTAAGGTTTAGAAAAAACAGAGAAAAATCAATTATAATATGCAAGATTTTTAATGGATATCATCGACTTGCTTATAATGTTTTCTAAATCAATTATTTTGATTTAACTTTCAAAATAACAGCTAAAACAAATAAAGGATTTGTGAAACTTTAGGGTAGAAGAAGTTAATATTGTTATTAATAAATATAAAAAACAAGTTTAAGTGGCAATTTTGCCTAAGGCAAGCTACGTGAACTTCCCGACGTGTTTAAATAATTGAGTTAATAAGAAAGCAATATATTAATTTATGAGTTATTTATAAGTATACCAACATTATATTGCAAATAACCATTGCAGATCATTCAATTTTGCACAAAGTTTACAAACATGTTACTTATTTTTGACAAGTGGTTTATGAATTACACAGAGTATTTATTAAAAGCGCGGCCGAATAATCCAAACAAATATTATTTTTAACTTCCCGAAGGAGAAGTTTGTTTCCATAAAAAAATTCGATTCGCTAATTTTATGTTTTCTCGACGTTTCAAGCCATTCTAAATCGAATGAGATCAAATTTGGCAAAAGTATGTGTGTGTGTATGTGTGTGCGTGTATGTGTGTGCGTGTATGTGTGTGCGTGTATGTGTGTGCGTGTATGTGTGTGCGTGTATGTGTGTGCGTGTATGTGAACAGATTTTTTGCCGTAAATCGACGTTTTCTTAAAAACGGCTGGACCGATTTAAAAAATTTAAAAGCCATTCGATGTATCTCGGTGAGGACTATTGTTTGTCCGTTTTGTGAAACGATCTGCCGAGCCGTTTCTTTGTAATTTGAAAAAGAGTGTTAAACTTTTCGTGCACATTTAAGCTCATTCTCTCGAATCGATTTTAGAAAATCAAAAACTATTCGAAAGATATTTGTTGGGAATAATACTGATTAGTTTTAGGTGAAAATCTACCGAGCCGTTTTCTTATAATTAACTGTTGAAAAAAAAATTTAAGCCGATTTTCATGAAACTTTCTTTGGCGATGTATATCATAGTCTTAAAGAACTTACTGGAATATAACGGCCTTACGACAAGTAGTTTAATTTTAAAAATTCATCAAAGTTTGAGAAAATAAGTAGTATTGTTGACGTTTGTTAAAATTAAAATTAGATGATTTACTTGGTATTACTTGGTCTTAATGAACATACTAAACCATTAACGTCCTACAAAAACTGGTTCAATTATAAAAATTATTGATTTGTGAAAATTTGTTTTTAGAAAATACTCCGAGTTAACGTGTTCGTTCGTTTTCAATTATGTGTAATAAATTCACTCGGAATAGTTCTAATCACTCATAAATTAAATCGTTTATTATTGATTAAGTCGATTATTTACACATATCGGGAAGTTCATGTAACTTGCCTCAAGGCTATTTTTTTTAGTTAAACAGCTTGTCTCTAATACTTTAGATTAAGACCAGGAATTCTATAACCATACAAAGATTTATTCAAATTACTAAAAAAAATAACGACAAATTTCTATTCGATTCGCAAATATCTTTCAAACAGTTTTTGAATTTCTGAAATCGCTTTAGGATTTTTGGCAGAAACGTTGACGAATTTTTACGCACTTTTCTGCTAATTATGGAGAAAGGGCTTGGTCGATCGTCGTGCAAAATTGATAGACGCTAACAAGTTACATCGAATAACGAATTTTTTTAAATTTGTGCAGTCATTTTTGAGAAAACGTCGACAAACCCTCAAAAATCAGCTCACAAATAGTTTTTTCAATTTGGTCGGGATATTGAAATTTATCACTAATTACAAATACTTTCATATTTGTAATTAGCATACATATAAGAAAAATTTACGTTGAATGTCTTTCATTTACAGATAAAAAACCTAATGTGACAAAAATCCGTTAAATACTATGAAATTTAATGGACATCACAAGCATGCATGTAATCTTTCTTATGTCAATTCTTTCTAAATTAAATAATCACTTATAAAACAAAATTTTTGTATCTCTTTAAAAAAGTGAAAAGGAAAGGGAGATAATCAATATATCGAGTTAAAAGAAAATGCTAATATTTTACAACAAATAAACAATATTAAGATAGATCTTTGCGGGCTATCATCAATTACGATAAGATTATCAATTATATTAAACTTATTTTTTTCTCTTTCAGTATTAATCACTTGTCTACACTTATGCACAGCAGCCAAAAGTTTTATAAAATCTACAACGACCACCACTACAACAACAACCGAAATTTCTACAGATGCTGAAAATGATGAGGTAAATTCCAATCATTTACTTATAACATAGCTTATAATATATTTCTTCGAATAGTCTTTATAAACACAGTCATCAGTTACTTTAACACAATTGTTTTGGCGTATTTCAAAATGTTAAAACTTATTACCATTACAGCAAACAACAGTTGCACCATCAAGTTCGACGAAGCCGCCACTTACAGGTATTCCACAAATTGATTATATCTGGGATCCAAATCTTCCACGTGAGTTAAATGGTTATAATCTGACTGATTATCCATTCCTGGTGACAACTCCTCCCAGTGAACAGATCTCATTTAAATGTAATGGCCTTCACGACGGATTTTATGCTAGCGTCGCATATAAATGTCAGGTAACTAATAAATCAATAAATAAAATTATTGTTCAAATATGAAATGTATACGTTTTTAGTATATCAATCTACAACTGCTATATAAATTGTAAAAGATTATATGTTCTATTTATGAGACTTGGACTAAAAATGAATAAATGTTGCCAATGACTCCTTAAAGACAGCAGGAGATTATACGTGACAACATCAATTTCAGTCTTTATTATGGATTTTATCCTCAAGAAGTCTAGTCGCAAGAAATCGGCCATCGGCCAAGTCTCACCTATCAAATCTGCCTTCGTGATCGTATTTTCTAATCAGTAGTTGTGCAAAGACGATTTTCTGGTAGCGACTCACTCTTGCATCAAAGTGGTGATTTATAGATCATTTGACAATTAATTTTATAGTGTTTTTTCAAATATTGAAAATTCCAAATTTGATAACCCAAAATTATGTGACGATATACAGTGTGTCGACCCTTGCGTCAACATTTATCACTCTGATAAGTTATTGAGAATTCTAATTTGTTATTGTAATTTTCAGTTATTTGAAAGCGTATTTTTTATTATTATACATTTCTATTGATAATGATTAAAAAGTCTTGAAATATGAGTATATAATATTATATATTTATTTTTTTCTTAATTTTTTATTTGACCTCACTTACCCTGAGCATTTAGCCACCTACAACATTTTTATTTATTTACATTCTAATTTTTAGATCATTTTCAATCTATTTATGTATGCTATTCTATATTCTTCTCAATTTTTCTTTTTCTTATTTTCTTCAATTCTTGCTTTTTTTCAAATTTCTAATTCTATTTAACTTTCAGCTTCATTTCATTTTTTTTCTTCATTCTCAAGTTCCAATATTCCTCTACTTACTCCTAATTCAACTCAACTATTCGAATTCTGTTATTCCGATTTTTCTTAATTTTTTTTATTCAAATTCTATTTAACAAATACAATTTTTATTTGATTTCAAATTAACTACATATATTTCTTTCATAAATTCTAAGTCATTGACAGGATTTGATCCGAAGACAAATATGAGTTGTGTCAGGTCCGTTCAGTAGCTGTTAACGATGAAACAATCTAAATAATTTTCTAAATCGTTGTTTTGTGCTTAAAGGAAGCAAAACAAGAACACAAAAATAAACCACTCTATAATTGTCCTATGGAACAAGGAAAAAGATCAGATATTTAAGTGTACAATATATTTTTCTGTTGTAATCTAACCCTTACAACAAACAAAGGTTCGAAACTTTATAAATGAACTAAATAATTATATTAATGTATAATTTTTTGAAACTGCAGACAGAATTATTGACCTAGTTTAGTACTTGATAATATCAAGTAATATTTTACCCGTTCCACTGATCGATCACGATTTGTTTGCATTCCTTGCGTGTGTTTACTTATTTTTATAGTAAGTGGATGGTCGATATAAATTATTTATTATTTTTAATATATATATATATATATATATATATATATACAGGGCCGGTCCTGCCTTGCATGCAATGCATGCAAAAAATGCGGGCGCACGCCTTAGGGGGCGCCAAAACGAGATTCGGAAATGAAATTTATAATATATTGTTCACTTTTTTTATATAAAATCTAGAATACTTAATAGATTTTAATTAACAATCTAACTTAATGGATACGTAGACAAAAAAAGCATATTCAGTTTGCAATGTCATATCAGTAGAAACAATTCATTACTCTGCAAATTAGTAAATTATTGCTCTGCTTATTGTTTAATGTACTTATTAAATTCTTCTCGTTTGAAGTTAATGTGGATTTTTTTTTAAAACAACAATCCGATATTCTGAATTAGATGGGAAAGTAAATATGAATACAATTCGGTCCAATAATATGAATACAATAAGAAGTTTACGATGCAATTTTGGATATTGTAAATAATAAAAAAAAAATCTGTTTATGCTTCAAAATCTGTTAATATGTTAAAAATACTTGAAAATGTAAAATATTTGATTATGGTCAACCCGCAAATCGCTTCGATTTTCTAAATAAAATTAGAATCAATGTATTTTATAAGCTTTTAGATTATATTTATTTTTTTGTGTACTAAATCCAGAATGAGAATTAACCCCTTCGACTCGGATGCCGAAAATTCGCGAGTGGAAAGTGTTAAAAATCAAATTAAAGAATTTACGTAAATATTTATATAATTTTAATAATAAGTGTTAAAACAGTTAAAATTATTGGCGGGGGGGGGGCGCTAGAACAAATCTTGCATGCGGGCGCTGAGGACCCCAGGACCGGCCCTGTATATATATATATATATATATATATATATATATATATATATATAGAGAGAGAGAGAGAGAGAGAGCTTAGCTTTCGTTGTACTCTTTCTTATGTTCACGTTTTATTTTCTTTTCTCTTTTTTTCTGCTTTTTAACATTTTTAATTACAATCTGTCACACTTAGGACATTCAGTAATTGTTTTGACTTTATCATATGGACTTTTGAATGAAGGGCAATCCAGTAGTTATTCAATCCAATTATGACTAATTAACTATACTCAAAGTATTTGCTGACATTTTTATTATATATATGCATATATAATACCTCAAGTGGAAGGGATTTATAATCTCAAGTGGAAATTTGACATCCAAATTGCCTAATGTCGGGCTTTGGCGGTAGCGGGAATCGAACCAGCGAACCCAGGATTAGTTGGTGCGAACGTGGTGCTAGCCCACGTTTTATTAGTTTTATAAATATCTTGCCATTTTTTCAATTACAATATCTGTTATAACTGCTAAATAGTAACATAAGTGACTAATAACATAAATATAAATAAAATAGAGTACAAAATAATGGTTAGTATTTTCATCAGAATGATATCCGTATTATGAATCTTGCCATGTAATAATGATATTTTAAATAATAATGAAGATAAGATTATCTGTCTAATCTGGTCATGAAAGTAAATCACCATTACTTCAATTTATAGAAATTTCCAAGTATTAATAAGTCGACATCACTGCTACCTAATATATCAAAATCAAATAAAAAACTTTGGTTAACATTTCTTGTTACCGCTAAACAATTTTTTTCTATAATTTGATGATTTTTTTTTTAAATTGCATTCCAAATAACCTTGCCTTCCAGATTTGGCCCATAGTTCTACTAGCTTTTTGTTAACTTGAAATAACTCCTTATATATACTGATTGTTTTAAAAACTAAAAAAAATGAAATGACTAAATAAATCTTGAGGAATACCAGTTGTTAAATGGAGTTCAATTTATTGCAATAAATTATTTTCTTAATTGGTTTGACTGACAGAGTAATGTGATTATACATAATATATATATATATATATATATATATATATATATATATATATTTCGACGTTGAAACACATATATATATATATATATATATATATATAAACATTTATTTTAATTTCAGCTATACCACCACTGCCTGTATGGAACGCGTTACGACTTTCTATGTGCAAATTTCACAGCATTTGACCAAAAAACATTCATATGTCATTTTGCTTCAGAAGTAGACTGTGCTAATTCACACAAATATTGGGGCAGGTAAATTCTCTGTCGTTCTTAATTTTTAATATATACCTAACGGATAATTAATGTTTTTATAAGTAAATAGCTGCAGTTACTGAATTTATAAGAATCCCTTTTGACTGCACTAAAATTGAATTATCACAATAAAAAATATGAACAATATTCATATATATATATGTATATATATATATATATATATATATATATATATGTGTGTGAGTGTGTGTGTGTATGGTATATCTTGGTAAACACAATACATTGGTTTATACAATTCGCATATTAAATGTCAAATTGCGAAATACTAGCTCACCATTTGAAATTATCAGTTATCATTAAATTTGCCAGTAATATTTCTAAGAATGAATCTAGTATATCAATTATACATAAATGTATCAATTATACATAAATGTAAACAAAACAAGATTTAAAAGTATCTAAAATACATTTTTGTATTCCTTTATCAACACAACATCAATTAGAATTAACCTGAAATATACAAATTGCTTCCATCGTTATTTAATAATGTAAAATCAAAAATCATAGTACAGTCAAATAGGTTTTCTCTTCCAACTAACACAAATTATAACTAATTAAACTAACTCAAATAATAAAGGCTTTGTGTAAAAACTATTTTTGCATACTAAAAGTTTAAAAATTGCATTAATCTATTAAGAAATGATGCGTTGTATAAGGCAACAACCACAACATCTACAACGACGACAACTACTCCGGCTCTGCAACGCAACCTGCTCCAAGACCAAATAGTCGAAGGCGAAGACCGCTAAGGTGGAGGTGGTTTTATTATAAGAAAATTTTATTTTCAAAGATAGGATAGATTCTTATTTTATTATATTAAATAATAATTTATCGAATTGAGAGTCTAGCTATGTATAAGAATAGATATATAGTTGTGGAACAGATGTAGATGCTGATTTTAGAATATATTTGAAGACTGTTTTCATCTGTTTTCAAAACTTTTTCCTTCATATTATTACTACTACTAAAATCTATAAACCTTGTATATTGTGAATTCTGATTTGAATTTCTAATTTT
>NW_020537605.1:0-32663 GCF_003426905.1 Ctenocephalides felis
TCAATTTTCAATTTCGTCTTTGGTAGGGAGTTTTTCAATATCAATCGCTGAATTTTATTATTTATTTATTATTTTTTTTAAATAATTTTATATGAATAAATTATCTTAATCAAATGAAATATAATCAATATTTATTAATAAAATTTTATATATCACTTTAAATAAATCAACTATACATAGAACGGCAAACTCTCATAATAATTAAATTCATAATTTTTTCTAATTTTTTTTTATATAAATATAAGTAAATGGAAATTAATTAATGAAATAAATATAATCATTAATAATTTATGAAGTTTCAATCTTTTTTTCATATCGTATTCGAAAAAAAATTTATATAACTTTAAATAACTATATATGAAATTAAAAAATATACAATCAAAAAAAAAATTTATATATAAATATATATTATAATATATATAATATAAATTTCTATCATCAGAACGGCAACTCGCCCATATTAATTAAATTTAGAATTTTTTAAAGAAGCTTTCAGAAATTCATGACGAATTTACAAATTCAACTATAAATTTTTTTAACTTACACACAACACCACTATTCAACAAGTCAAATCCAGTGTGTTTTCAATAATTTCAATTAAAAAAAAAATCAATAAAATTTCTAACGTATCGATGGAATAATTCTGCAAAATAAAATAATTTGAAAAATAATAAAAGTTCTTTTAATTGATCATTTGGGTGGTCCTGAAAAGGACCGATTTGTTTTATAGGACGACAGGCGTCTAAGCGCGTTCTCCTCGAATACGCCGGCTAGTTAATATCCTTGGGCATGATGGTTACGCGCTTGGCGTGGATCGCGCACAAGTTTGTATCTTCGAACAGGCCAACCAAATAGGCCTCGCTAGCTTCCTGCAATGCCATGACGGCGGAGCTCTGAAAACGCAGATCGGTCTTGAAGTCCTGAGCGATCTCGCGCACTAGACGTTGGAACGGCAACTTTCGTATGAGAAGCTCGGTGCTCTTCTGGTAACGACGGATCTCACGCAGAGCTACGGTGCCAGGCCGATAACGATGCGGCTTCTTCACACCGCCGGTCGCCGGCGCGCTCTTGCGAGCCGCTTTCGTTGCAAGCTGCTTACGGGGCGCCTTGCACCGGTGGACTTGCGAGCTGTCTGCTTCGTACGGGCCATTATAACTCCTAGATTTCGTTTCGAGAACCTTCTCGTTTGACGATCGTTTTGATACTGACGCGTCCGGCTCGAATATTATGATCAAAATACATTACGAATGTCCGATGCTGTGCTCGGCTGTCATTGGTCGGCGCCGAATGCTCGCATAGCTATGATGGGCGTGGCCTAGCGAGCTCAAACTTTTCAATAATTTCGCTCGTCGGAATTCAGTCGTTATTCAGACTTCGAGCTGTTAACATCAATTTGTAAATTTATCCCGACTGCGATATATGGAAATGACCGGCCGTGGCAAAGGTGGTAAGGGACTCGGAAAGGGTGGCGCTAAGCGACACAGGAAAGTTCTTCGCGATAATATCCAAGGTATTACAAAGCCGGCTATACGTCGTCTTGCTCGCCGTGGCGGCGTCAAGCGTATCTCGGTCTAATCTACGAAGAGACCCGCGGTGTTCTGAAAGTGTTTCTCGAGAACGTTATCCGCGATGCAGTCACATACACCGAGCACGCCAAGAGGAAGACCGTAACCGCTATGGATGTCGTATATGCGCTCAAACGTCAGGGTCGTACACTGTACGGTTTCGGCGGTTAAATTGATCAACGGACGCAGTCATTTCTTATAAATAAAACAAAAAAAGAGAGCCCTTTTAAGGGCTGTCAAATATAATTAAAAGAACAAGTAATATATTTTACAATTTACGTACAGGCTTTATTTGATTTTATATGAAATTTGTTTATTTTCTTGCAGAATAACTTGCTTTGGTAATATTATTGATAATATTATCAAATTGGAAAGCCCTTCGAATATGTTTTAAAGAAAGTATTAATTAATATATATTTTACTATTTTTTCGTATTGACTTTTTATATGCAATTGATTTCTTTTCTTACATGGGGGGGGCTTCAATTAATAGAAATAGAATACCTTTTAGTATTAGTATACTTTACAGTTAAGGGCTTCGAAAAGGGCTCTGAATTGAAGGAGCTCAATTAAATGAATGAATTTATTAAATTTTGCATATTATTTAAATTTATATAACATGTAATAATATATTTTATATATTTAAATAATAAAATTTTTAAAATATTTACGACAATAATTTTATTTTTACGAAAATATTTAAATTGCGATTTTTTTTAATATAAATATTATTTTATAATAAATTAAAATAAACTTAAACTTATTAACTAAATTTGAAAAACTAAAGTTTTAAATTGAATTGAATATTCAATCATTAATTTTTATCATATTGAAAATATATAGAAATTGAACATTATTTATAATATAAATTAATAATAACGATCTCTAATAGAAATCTGATCAAAATTTATTGAAAATCCTAATAAAATATCATTAGTGTCAGGTTATTTTATTTTATCTATAAAACCAATGTAAAAATTATAAAGTTCTTTTGTAAAATATTTGTGGGCCCTGAGAAGGGCCTTTGTTATTGTCGACAGAACATATAAGTGGCATCACAAAATCTTCATCATTTTATTTCGAGCTGGTGTACTTGGTTACGGCCTTAGTACCTTCGCTGACGGCGTGTTTGGCCAACTCGCCTGGTAGCAATAGCCGGACTGCTGTCTGAATTTCCCGACTAGTGATTGTAGAGCGTTTGTTGTAGTGAGCCAAACGCGATGCCTCGGCCGCTATACGCTCGAAGATATCATTCACAAAGCTGTTCATGATGCTCATCGCCTTGCTCGAAATGCCCGTGTCAGGATGGACTTGTTTCAAGACTTTGTAAATATAAATGGCATAGCTCTCCTTGCGCTTACGTTTCTTCTTCTTGTCGCCCTTTGAAATATTTTTCTGGGCTTTGCCTGCTTTCTTAGCCGCTTTTACCGCTGGTTTTCGGTGGCATGTCTGATGTTTACTAGTACACTGACTGAACTGATCGTGCTGCCCTTCTCTCCCTCTTCCTCTTGACCCTCGTGCTTCAGTTTCGTGTAAGGTAAACATATCGTGCTGTGAGTTATTATTTATTGGTGGTATTCCTTGACAATATGTATTACGTTTGTAATACGTGGTATTACTGTCGTCTATTATTCATTTAATTAATATATTCCTGGTTCATAAAACCATTTCTAATATTTTCGGTTTGTTCATATTTCTCAAACTTCTGAAGTTTAGAAGTTTGGGAGTAATCTTTTGTCTGTCCAGTAGTTTTTCCTTGTGAATTTGCCTAGGTCTGTAATATTTTGGTTTTTATGATTATTTATTGCCATATAAAACTTCTTCGTGATGGTAGCAATAAACTCTTTGATGTAAGGTATTTTTGCTTCTTCATGAAGTGCTTTATTAGTAATAAATTTATTATTTTGTTGTCTGTTTTTGCCTGTTATCAGTCTAAGGCATTTATTCTGGGTCCTTTGTAGTTTTTGGTAGTTGTATTTACAAGTGTTTGTCCATGCCGGCCCTGCATATGTCAATATAGGTCTTATCATTAGTAGATAGAGTAGCCTTTTGTTTTGCTTGTTTAGGTAGCTGCTGTTGTTGAGAAGACAGTGCAGTCTATTTATCGCTGCAGACGCTTGATTATTTCTGTATTTTGTGTGTTCTTTGAACGATAATTTTTTGTCAAAGATAACACCTAAATATTTGATTGTATTAGCCCATGGGATTTTGTCCGCTCCAATTTGTAGGGTTTTCTGTTTGTCAATGGTTTGTTTTTGTTTGTTAGTGAAAAGTATGGCTTCTGTTTTTTGCGTATTCAGTTTTAGTTTCCATGTGTCTAGGTAGTGGTCGATTTGTAATAAGTGTTCTTGTAGTTTCTTTGTTAGAATTTCGATTTTAGCACTTGCAGAAAAAATTGCTGTGTCGTCTGCGTATTGCAGGATTTGGGTGTTTTTGTGGGTAGGTATATCATGCATGTATATGTTAAAAAGTAGTGGTGCAAGAATAGATCCTTGTGGTAAGCCTGCTGCAATTGCTTTTTCGTCTGACAATTCGTTTTTGACACACACTCTAAAGGTTCTGTTCTTAAGATAGGACCTTATGATGTTGATTAGATATCTTGGTAGCTCTATTTTTTGCAGCTTGTATAGTAGTCCATTATGCCATACAGTGTCGAAAGCTTTCTGTATATCTAAGCTTACTAAGCCTGTATGTTTCTTCATGTTCATAGCGTGGATGGTTTTTTCTGTAAGTATATTTATGGGATGTTGGGTTGCGTGTCCTGACCTAAATCCATATTGGTGTTTTGGAAGAACGTTTTTCTTCTTTATGTGATATAATATTTGTTTTTGTATTATTTTCTCTGCCAGTTTTCCCATAGTCGGTAGTAAGCTAATAGGTCTGTAATTTTGTGGAAATGTGTCGCTTTTACCTGGTTTTGGAAAAGGAAGTGTTTTGGCTGCTTTCCATTCTACTGGGTAGTGTTCAAGAGATAGCATGGCGTTTATGATTTTTGTGAAATTTATTATGGCTTTACGTGGTAGATTCTTCAGTACAATATTTTGTATGTTATCGAGTCCAGGAGCTTTGTAGTTTTTTAATTTTTTGATGTTTTGTTTGACATCTAACGGGGTCACTCTGCAGATAGGTGTATTCAGTTGTTTATTGTGTTGTACGGTTTTGTTCACTTTGTGGTCGTGTTGTATGTTCCCAAGATCAAGGTTTTGCCGGTGAGTTTCTTCCAGTACTTCGGCTATAGCATCTGCTTTGTCTTTGTTTGAGTAGACTACCCCATTGTGTCTTGAATGTAGTGGTGGGATATCATTGCGTTTCCGAGTTCGGTTTTTTGTCAATTTCCATAAGTTGGTGCTGTCTTTATTAATGTTGTCTAGTTTCAGTTTCCATATATCGTTTTTTATGTTTTCTTATGTGTCTTTGGATTTCACTCACAAACTTGTTTAGTAATGCTTTTAATTCAGGTACACGTTGTTTTTGCCATTTTCGTCGTATGCTGTTTTTGACTTGAATAAGTTTTATAATGTGTTCGGGTAGTTGTTCGTAGCTTTGCTTATTTATTTTTGGTATGTTTTTCTTTATAGAGTGTTGTATTAATTCAGTAAGCTTTCTAACTTCTTGATCTATTTCACATCTTGTCAGGATGGTTTGCGTTAAGTCTAGCTGGTTGCTTACGTCATCTTTAAATTGCGTCCAGTCTGCTTTTTTGTAGTTGTATTTTACTATATATGATCTCTCCGTATATCTTTCTGGTGTTTCGTAAATTTTTGTATAGACAGGGTTGTGGTCGGAATCCGTTTCGGATATTGTTCTGGCGAGCTGCCTTGTATGGATATTTTTCGTTATGAAAAAATCTATTGTGCTTGGTGATTTTTTATCGTCGCTTGGGTAATATGTTGGTTCTTCTGGATATATAATTTTATATGTTTGTAGGTTTCTGAAGATCATGTCATGTATGCTTCTCCCATCTCTATTTGTTCTTTTACAGTTCCAAAGTTGATGGTGTGCATTCATGTCTCCCCCTATGATTACTTGTCGATTAAGGTTCATGACTGTTTCTAAGTCATTCGTATCCAGTGTATTTTGTGGTCGTTTGTAAATTGCAGCTACTATTATTTTTGTATTTTTAACTGTAATACTTGCTGTTGTCGCTTCTATGGTGTTTAGCTGAGGTGTTAGAGTTGAATTTTGGACTATATCCTCGTGTATTAATATTGCTGTACCACCACCACTTGCTCCATCTCGGTCATTGCGGTAGATTTTGTATTGTGGAATGTGAAAATTAATGTTTGGGTTTAGTCGAGTTTCGGTCAATAACACAATTTGTATGTTGTGTTTTCTCATTATATAGGTTAGTTCACTTGTTTTGTTTCTTATTCCATTGCTGTTCCATGTCATGATATTTATGCTGTTATTTTTTCGGGCCATTTATTTAAAAGTAGCGTTGAAGAATTCCATACCTATTATTATAAAGTCAGTAATATTTTTGGCGTTCATGATCTTTGGCAAAAACTTTTGGATGTTGCTTATTATTTTACTTAGGTCGAATTTAGATAGCAAATCTTGAATTTGTTTCATTGTATTAAAAATGTCGCTATTTGTGGATGATGAGTTTTCTTGTCGTTCTTCATTATTTTGGTTATTAGTCGCCGTCTCTTTGAGTAGTTCGCTGTAAGATTTGGTTTGTTTCGGCGGAGGAGGTGCGTCAACCGCTTTATTTTGATTAAGAGGTTTGTTTCGTATTTTATTTCTAAGTTCAATTAAGAAGGGGCAGTTTCTGTAGTTTGCGGGGTGCAAATTCCCGCAGTTTACACATTGTGGTTTTTCTTCTTTTGACTTGCTGCATTTTCCTGGTTCGTGGTCTTCTTTACATTTAACACATCTGTATTTTAGGTTGCAGTATCTGGCTGCGTGTCCAAAGTTTTGGCAATTGTAGCATTGCAATAATCTTTCTGAAGCATGTAGTTTCTCCCATTTTACTATATATCCCAAGATGTGGCGCACTTCCGTCACTTTGCCAATATCTTGCTGTGGGGTTAGGACTACAATATAGATCGGTAACTTATATGAAATGTTTCCTTCTACTTTCTTGGACATTTGTATTATTTTGCTCACGTTAATTTCCTTGTTTTGTAGATCTTCTTTAATGTCTTCTATATCTATGTTTGGGTCTATCCCCCTTAGTACAATTTTCTTATTTGTTTCCTTCTTATCTCCGTGTGTGAAAAAATTGTATTTATTATCTCGTAGGTATTTAAGCAGATATTCATTATCTGTGGTTGTGTAGGTATTTACTCTCAGGTGATTTTTACTTATATATTGAATTGACAAATCCTTTTTTATATTAGATTTAATTGTTTTTAACACATGGTGAGGTATTTCGCTCTTGATAATCACAGTTGGCATTTTCCTGTCTAATTCTTTAGGATCATTTTTAGATGTACTTGCCTTTGGGGAAAGCGCAGTTTTCTTCCTTATTTTTTCTTCGGAAGTATTTTCCCGAGCTCGTTTCTTATTTATCTCATTTGCGGTTTCCATCAACTCATCGGGTTCTGTATCCGTGTCTGTGCTTGATAGTGGTTCAAATCTGTTTGAAAGTTTCACTCCGGTTATATCGTCGATGCTGTCGTTAGAGTTTAGTATTTGCCGAAGTTCTTCAACAGAGTACTTCCTCTTATGGAATTGGTACTTTTTAGTGCGCCCCATTTTGTGGTAACGTACTAAAATCCAGTGCTTGAGAATTTCAGATCATCATCGCAAAATCACACTTATTCACTTCACTTATCACTTTTTATTTCACTTCACTTCACTTATCTCACTTCACTTATTCACTTATCATCATCCATCAATCAATCGATACGAAAATCAAATGACCCAATCAATGAATCAATCTGCAATCAATGACTGATACAATGAGTCGTGCCGACGCTCCGTTTTCGTACTGCTTCAACGTTTTGACTGAAGCCGTAACAACGTACGTAGGCAAGGGAGGGGCGTGTCTACAAAAAAATGGGCGTGTGCTTGCAACGCTCAGAAATCTATACGGGCCCGTTCGAGAACTTTGATATCATTCTCAGTTTGAACACGAACCTGTAAACATGTCTGGTCGAGGCAAAGGCGGTAAAGTCAAGGGAAAGGCTAAGTCACGGTCTAACCGTGCCGGTCTTCAGTTTCCAGTCGGTCGTATTCATCGTTTGCTACGCAAAGGCAACTATGCCGAGCGTGTCGGCGCTGGTGCACCCGTCTACCTCGCTGCAGTCATGGAATATCTGGCCGCCGAAGTTCTCGAGTTAGCCGGCAATGCGGCTCGCGACAACAAGAAGACCAGAATAATTCCGCGTCATTTGCAACTGGCCATCCGCAATGACGAGGAACTCAACAAACTGTTATCGGGTGTTACGATTGCTCAGGGCGGTGTATTGCCGAACATACAAGCTGTGCTTTTGCCAAAGAAGACAGAAAAGAAAGCTTAAATTTCTTTTATTGTCGCAAATTGACATAAAACCGTCCTTCTCAGGACGAACAACTTTATTCAAAAAATGAACATATATTATTTTACTATTTATTTATTATTTTACTATTTTATTTATAATACTATTTAATTTACTATTCAATACTCATTTTAATTTATTTTAATTTTTTTATCATAACATTCGGTATATAATTTAATTGATTTTAGATATTTTTATTTAAATAAATATAAATAACAACATTTGTTTGAATGAATCAAAGAATATTTAAGGTTATAAATGTACGAAATAATAACTTTATTTATTAGTTACGTTGTTATAAATCATTTAAAATGAATATAAAAAAAATCTATATAAGTATATTAATTTTTGTAGTGATTTCAACATCAAATAAATAATTCTTGTTTTATTATCGAATATTAGCACATTTATATGTTATTATGTTATCAATTATTATTGAATTTCACTAATATCGATTATAGAATTTGTATATTTAAAAAAAAAAATTGTAGGGTTTGTTAATGATTTGATTTTTATAACATTCGCAATTCAGGCTAAAATCTCGCATGTTTTCTGACCCTCGAGCAAACGGTTATTCACGGTCGTCGTGTTTAGGAACTGCCGCTGTATAGTGGCCTAAATGTTTCAGCAAGCATTTACGCTAGATATCAATGTCAATACCATAATACCTTATAGCAATTTGTTAGTCTCGACGAGAAGAATAAAATAATAATTATTCATAAAGAAAATAATAATGTTATAGTGAATTTTGACGCGTGTTTTTAAAAAGGGGCGTGGCTTAGTGATCGTGGAAAGTTTTACTAATAATTATCGTACAAAATTTATTAATAATCATAAATAAATGTACAAAATAATAACTTTATTTATTAGTTACGTTGTTATAAAACATTTAAAATAAATATAAAAAAAAATCTATATAAGTATATTAATTTTTGTAGTGATTTTAAAACCAAATAAATAATTCTTGTTTTATTATCAAATATTAACACATTTATATGTTATTATGTTATCAATTATTATTGAATTTCACTAATATCGATTATAGAATTTGTATATTTAAAAAAAAAATTGTAGGGTTTGTTAATGATTTGATTTTTATAACATTCGCAATTCAGGCTAAAATCTCGCATGTTTTCTGACCCTCGAACGAGCGGTTATTCACGGTCGTCGTGTTTAGGAACTTACGCTGTATAGTGGCCTAAATGTTTCAACAAACATTTACGCTAGATATCAATGTCAATATCATAATACCTTATAGCATTTTGTTAGTCTCGACAAGGAGAATAAAATAATGATTATGCATAAACAAAATAATAATATTATAGTTAATTTTGACGCGTGTTTTTAAAAAAGGGCGTGGCTTAGTGATCGTGGAAAGATTTACTAATAATTATCGTACAAAATTTATTAATAATCATAAATAAATGAATTGTTATAAAATTATAATAGTATTATTATAAAGTTATAATGAATTATTATGAAATTTTACTATTGTCGAATATAAATTTTGTATATTTAGGTATTATTTACATATTTCCTTAAAATTTAAGAAAAATTAGATAATCTCGAAAAAATTATATGAACACACATAACGATTTATATATCATTTTATTCGTGATTTTATTCTGCATCTTTCGTACGAACAAAGTTTTTTCGTATCTTTTACTGTTTAGCTAGTAGAGAGCAATCTGTGTGATTGATCACTTATTGAAATGCAAATTACATTTAGATTGCAGCAATTATTGACAATATTTCTATATTTTCATAAAGAAACCATATAAATTATAATACATTGTTAAAATTTCGTATGGTTCTCCAGTCATTCAATTCTAATAACAATCACCATTTAGGCTAAAATCTTGCATGTTTTCTGACCCTCGAACAAACGGTTATTCACGGTCAGCGTGTTTAGATATAGCAGCAGAGCCGCATATTCAGTTCAGCAAGCATTCAAGAATAAAAGAATAAAATAATATTTATTAAATATCAACTAATATATAATCTTTTCTCGGCAATGAATATAAGATATTATTATTTTATTCTATACAATTGAATTAAAAAAAAAAAAACATAAATATTATATTTTATTATTAATGACTAAATTATTTATACATTCGATTTATTTTAATAAAATATAATATGATAGAAATATTATGATTTTACAGAATAAACAGTTTGTGAATTTTTTGACTCAAGTTATTTCAAGAAACAACAGTACAATTGTTTACTGTTTTGTATTTTATCGTTCTTTTGAAAACTACGAATGAAATAATTAATTATAACGATAATATTATTTTATTAGATACTATGCAAAAAGAGAATAGAGCACACTTCTTGAACTTGAATGCACGACGCGACATAATGTTTTACACAAATGATTTCTAACCGAATTTTATGCGTTGGTGTATTGATAGTGTATTACATCGTAAATATAATTAATTATTTCATACAAATAATATTTTATTTTAATAAAATATTATATTCGTTATTTAATCAAATCGTTTATATTAGCTATTGTTCAGTATAGATTCATAGAGTACTCAAATGAATGTTCAATGACAGTTTATGAACAATTATGATACTATTTATGAATAAAAATTTACAAAAACTGTTTCTAGGATATATAAGTATAATTACATCGCATCAAAATATAACATATCTCAATGCTCATAAAAATGCGATAACGATTTTGTTGAAAACGCACTATTGAGTGCAGAAGTTATTTGAATATAATTAGCGATATTTTAGAAAAACTAACCGTTGAAATAAATCATGCTTTTGATGATATGTTGGGGATGAATTTGGCTATCATGTAAATCCATTGTTTTATGCGAATTATTTAGAATAAAAGCGCTGGATTTAATTTTTTACAAATAATTTACATTTTTGTAAAATTTTCAAATATTATTGTTTTCTCCTCGGTCCTACACTTTTCGAATATAGTTTTTGGCCACGCCCCTAACATATTTAACCAATCACGTGTTAGATTTACATTTTAACCTACGATTTTTTACTATAATGTCAGATAACGCTTTATCTACGTCGCCGGCGGCAACCGCTGCGCCAGCGACAGCATCGCCGAAAAAGGGCAAGACTGCGGCTGTTAAAAAACCGCGAGTGAAGCCGTCCCATCCTCCTACATCTGAAATGGTAAACAACGCTATTAAAAGTCTGAAAGAACGCGGCGGATCGTCGCTGCAGGCGATTAAGAAATATATGTCGGCCAATTATAAAATCGACGCCGAGAAAATGTCAACGTTCATTAAAAAGTATTTAAAGTCAGCTGTTCAAGCGGGCACACTGATTCAAACAAAAGGCAAAGGTGCTTCGGGTTCGTTCAAACTTGCCGCGAACGCTAAACAGAGCGGCGGCGAAAGCGGTGTTTCGGCTGGAAAAGCCAGGACCGCTAAGACGCCAGCGGCAAAAGCAAAATCGAAGACAGCAAAGTCGAAGGGCGCCGCCAAACCTGCTTCGTCCCCTAAAAAGAAGTCTGCATCCGCAGCGGGCACATTAAAAAAGTCGTCGGCGAAACCTAAGACGACAGTCGATAAGAAGAAGACCATTCAGGGTAAGTCGACGAAAGCCTCATCGGCCAAGGCAACGAGCAAAACGAAGAAAACCGTCAAGACCGCAGCCGCAAAGAAACCTAAATCGCCAAAGAAGACATCAAAAGTAGCCAAACCTTTGAAAAAAGCGTCACCGAAAAAGAAGTGAAAACATTTCATTATCTTTTTACACAACAGCAAACGAAAATGTTTGCACAAAGTCCTTTTCAGGACTAACAATAAATTTTTATCAAAGAACATTATTATTTTACTTATATATATCTTATCATCTTATATTATAGCCTTTTCGTGGACTTCGGAAAAAATTTTAATAAAATATTTGTAACAGGAGCGCAGCAACGCTCGCTGTGTTCCTCGCCGCCGTGTTGTGTCATTGACGAAATTTAAAAGTCAAAGTCTTTTCAATTTTCAATTTCGTCTTTGGTAGGGAGTTGTTCAATATCAATCGCTGAATTTTATTTATTTATTTATTATTTTTTTTAAATAATTTTATATGAATAAATTATCTTAATCAAATGAAATATAATCAATAATTTATTAATAAAAGTTTTATATATCACTTTAAATAAATCAACTATACATAGAACGGCAACTCTCATAATAATTAAATTCATAATTTTTTCTAATTTTTTTTTATATAAATAATAAGTAAATGGAAATTAATTAATGAAATAAAATATAATCATTAATAATTTATGAAGTTTCAATCTTTTTTTCATATCGTATTCGAAAAAGAAAATTTATATAACTTTAAATAACTATATATGAAATTAAAAAATATACAATAAAAAAAAAATATTTATATATAAAATATATATAATATAATATATATAATATAAATTTCTATCATCAGAACGGCAACTCGCCCATATTAATTAAATTTAGAATTTTTTAAAGAAGCTTTCAGAAATTCATGACGAATTTTACAAATTCAACTATAATATTTTTTAAACTTAACACAACAACACACTATTCAACAAGTCAAATCATGTGTGTTGTCAATAATTTCAATTAAAAAAAAAAATCAATAAAAATTTCTAACGTATCGATGGAATAATTCTGCAAAATAAAATAATTTGAAAAATAATAAAAGTTCTTTTAATTGATCATTTTGGTGGTCCTGAAAAGGACCGATTTGTTTTATAGGACGACAGGCGTCTAAGCGCGTTCTCCTCGAATACGCCGAGCTAGTTGAATATCCTTGGGCATGATGGTTACGCGCTTGGCGTGGATCGCGCACAAGTTTGTATCTTCGAACAGGCCAACCAAATAGGCCTCGCTAGCTTCCTGCAATGCCATGACGGCGGAGCTCTGAAAACGCAGATCGGTCTTGAAGTCCTGAGCGATCTCGCGCACTAGACGTTGGAACGGCAACTTTCGTATGAGAAGCTCGGTGCTCTTCTGGTAACGACGGATCTCACGCAGAGCTACGGTGCCAGGCCGATAACGATGCGGCTTCTTCACACCGCCGGTCGCCGGCGCGCTCTTGCGAGCCGCTTTCGTTGCAAGCTGCTTACGGGGCGCCTTGCCACCGGTGGACTTGCGAGCTGTCTGCTTCGTACGGGCCATTATAACTCCTAGATTTCGTTTCGAGAACCTTCTCGTTTGACGATCGTTTTGATACTGACGCGTCCGGCTCGAATATTATGATCAAAATACATTACGAATGTCCGATGCTGTGCTCGGCTGTCATTGGTCGGCGCCGAATGCTCGCATAGCTATGATGGGCGTGGCCTAGCGAGCTCAAACTTTTCAATAATTTCGCTCGTCGGAATTCAGTCGTTATTCAGACTTCGAGCTGTTAACATCAATTTGTAAATTTATCCCGACTGCGATATATTGAAAAATGACCGGCCGTGGCAAAGGTGGTAAGGGACTCGGAAAGGGTGGCGCTAAGCGACACAGGAAAGTTCTTCGCGATAATATCCAAGGTATTACAAAGCCGGCTATACGTCGTCTTGCTCGCCGTGGCGGCGTCAAGCGTATCTCGGGTCTAATCTACGAAGAGACCCGCGGTGTTCTGAAAGTGTTTCTCGAGAACGTTATCCGCGATGCAGTCACATACACCGAGCACGCCAAGAGGAAGACCGTAACCGCTATGGATGTCGTATATGCGCTCAAACGTCAGGGTCGTACACTGTACGGTTTCGGCGGTTAAATTGATCAACGGACGCAGTCATTTCTTATAAATACAAAACAAAAAAGAGCCCTTTTAAGGGCTGTCAAATATAATTAAAAGAACAAGTAATATATTTTACAATTTACGTACAGGCTTTATTTGATTTTATATGAAATTTGTTTATTTTCTTGCAGAATAACTTGCTTTGGTAATATTATTGATAATATTATCAAATTGGAAAGCCCTTCGAATATGTTTTAAAGAAAGTATTAATTAATATATATTTTACTATTTTTTCGTATTGACTTTTTATATGCAATTGATTTCTTTTCTTACATGGGGGGGGCTTCAATTAATAGAAAATAGAGTATACTTTTAGTATTAGTATACTTTACAGTTAAGGGCTTCGAAAAGGGCTCTGAATTGAAGGAGCTCAATTAAATGAATGAATTTATTAAATTTTGCATATTATTTAAATTTATATAATATGTAATAATATATTTTATATATTTAAATAATAAAATTTTTAAAATATTTACGACAATAATTTTATTTTTACGAAAATATTTAAATTGCGATTTTTTTTAATATAAATATATTTTATAATAAATTAAAATAAACTTAAACTTATTAACTAAATTTGAAAAACTAAAGTTTTAAATTGAATTGAATATTCAATCATTAATTTTTATCATATTGAAAATATATAGAAATTGAACATTATTTATAATATAAATTAATAATAACGATCTCTAATAGAAATCTGATCAAAATTTATTGAAAATCCTAATAAAATATCATTAGTGTCAGGTTATTTTATTTTATCTATAAAACCAATGTAAAAATTATAAAGTTCTTTTGTAAAATATTTGTGGGCCCTGAGAAGGGCCTTTGTTATTGTCGACAGAACATATAAGTGGCATCACAAAATCTTCATCATTTTATTTCGAGCTGGTGTACTTGGTTACGGCCTTAGTACCTTCGCTGACGGCGTGTTTGGCCAACTCGCCTGGTAGCAATAGCCGGACTGCTGTCTGAATTTCCCGACTAGTGATTGTAGAGCGTTTGTTGTAGTGAGCCAAACGCGATGCCTCGGCCGCTATACGCTCGAAGATATCATTCACAAAGCTGTTCATGATGCTCATCGCCTTGCTCGAAATGCCCGTGTCAGGATGGACTTGTTTCAAGACTTTGTAAATATAAATGGCATAGCTCTCCTTGCGCTTACGTTTCTTCTTCTTGTCGCCCTTTGAAATATTTTTCTGGGCTTTGCCTGCTTTCTTAGCCGCTTTACCGCTGGTTTTCGGTGGCATGTCTGATGTTTACTAGTACACTGACTGATACGAAATGAGTCGTGCCGACGCTCCGTTTTCGTACTGCTTCAACGTTTTGACTGAAGCCGTAACAACGTACGTAGGCAAGGGAGGGGCGTGTCTACAAAAAAATGGGCGTGTGCTTGCAACGCTCAGAAATCTATACGGGCCCGTTCGAGAACTTTGATATCATTCTCAGTTTGAACACGAACCTGTAAACATGTCTGGTCGAGGCAAAGGCGGTAAAGTCAAGGGAAAGGCTAAGTCACGGTCTAACCGTGCCGGTCTTCAGTTTCCAGTCGGTCGTATTCATCGTTTGCTACGCAAAGGCAACTATGCCGAGCGTGTCGGCGCTGGTGCACCCGTCTACCTCGCTGCAGTCATGGAATATCTGGCCGCCGAAGTTCTCGAGTTAGCCGGCAATGCGGCTCGCGACAACAAGAAGACCAGAATAATTCCGCGTCATTTGCAACTGGCCATCCGCAATGACGAGGAACTGAACAAACTGTTATCGGGTGTTACGATTGCTCAGGGCGGTGTATTGCCGAACATACAAGCTGTGCTTTTGCCAAAGAAGACAGAAAAGAAAGCTTAAATTTCTTTTATTGTCGCAAATTGACATAAAACCGTCCTTCTCAGGACGAACAACTTTATTCAAAAAATGAACATATATTATTTTACTATTTATTTATTATTTTACTATTTTATTTATAATACTATTTAATTTACTATTCAATACTCATTTTAATTTATTTTAATTTTTTTATCATAACATTCGGTATATAATTTAATTGATTTTAGATATTTTTATTTAAATAAATATAAATAACAACATTTGTTTGAATGAATCAAAGAATATTTAAGGTTATAAATGTACGAAATAATAACTTTATTTATTAGTTACGTTGTTATAAATCATTTAAAATGAATATAAAAAAAATCTATATAAGTATATTAATTTTTGTAGTGATTTCAACATCAAATAAATAATTCTTGTTTTATTATCGAATATTAGCACATTTATATGTTATTATGTTATCAATTATTATTGAATTTCACTAATATCGATTATAGAATTTGTATATTTAAAAAAAAAAATTGTAGGGTTTGTTAATGATTTGATTTTTATAACATTCGCAATTCAGGCTAAAATCTCGCATGTTTTCTGACCCTCGAGCAAACGGTTATTCACGGTCGTCGTGTTTAGGAACTGCCGCTGTATAGTGGCCTAAATGTTTCAGCAAGCATTTACGCTAGATATCAATGTCAATACCATAATACCTTATAGCAATTTGTTAGTCTCGACGAGAAGAATAAAATAATAATTATTCATAAAGAAAATAATAATGTTATAGTGAATTTTGACGCGTGTTTTTAAAAAGGGGCGTGGCTTAGTGATCGTGGAAAGTTTTACTAATAATTATCGTACAAAATTTATTAATAATCATAAATAAATGTACAAAATAATAACTTTATTTATTAGTTACGTTGTTATAAAACATTTAAAATAAATATAAAAAAAAATCTATATAAGTTGTTGGGAGTCAAACAGCGCTGTCACCAAATAATATGCTGGGCAGTCGAACACCGCTGTCACCAAATAATTATGTTGGACACCGCGTTGATGAACAGAAAGGGTTGTTGGCGCCGCTATATGCAAATCGGTGTTGTTGCTCTGGACCTTCCGATTTTCCTGAAAAACTCACTTGCTGAAAATACTTGAGATACTTGATAAATAAAAGACTATTTCAAAAACTTCACTTTATTTCACTTTAAGTACAAGGAACTCGGAGGTATTAGAAGAGAAGTGTTTGCCCGGCGACCGACAGATTAAGACTGATTTATTTCATAATTATTAAAACTAAAATCCTTTGAAACGTAGTGGGGATTTGTCTCGAATATTCTATGCAACGAAAAGGACAATGTAATGGATTTAGCTGATTAAACAAAATGTTATTCATGCGAACTTGGTGAGAATTGTTAACTAGGCGGAATGTCGATAATAAGATCTTCCTGAGATTTGTCGACGTAGATTTATGATTTCGTGAGAGAATGTTAATGTCAGCTACTACGCAGTAGTCTGAGAAAAGTTAATATGAACCGTTAATATCAGCTAAAGCTCAAGGGTTCTAAGATTTCAGTCTGGACTTGTTAGGAATCTAATATTATGACAGTGGTTAGGAACTTGTAATATCAGGGGTGTACAACACCTCCCTCGCCAATGTAGCGACTCCCGGCGCTACCGTAAAAAAAACTGACACCAAAAGACAAAAAAAAAACATTATTCAATTCAAGAAAAATGAATAGCAAAAATCGCAACAATTCATTAGATTTGACTAAAAAGTATTAAATATCACGAAAAGGAAAAAAAAAAATTTTCAATCCCCAATACGTTTGAACAGTAATCTTGGATATTCTTAAATTAGCTTTTAGATTTAAATTGAAAATAAAAAATGTGGAAGTTCAATTTTCTTTAACTAATAATTCTATAAAATTATAAATTTATTCAAGATATTTTCTAAATTTACCTAAAACTTGAGATAATTACTCATTAAACATTAACTAAATCATTAACTTTTGCAATAAAATCTAAATTAATACTTGAATTTGTTTAGGTAAATTTAAAATTACAATTATTATTTAATTCAAGGAATCATTATCAAAATTATGTTCACTATTTGTATACTACAAAAAAAATCAATAAAATCAATTGATAATCAATAATCAATAATCAATAATTAATATTCAATAATCAATAGTCAATAATTAATAATTAATAATCAATATTCAATCAATCAATAATCGATAACTAATAATCAATAAGTCAACAATGGATTTTTTTGAAATCAATAATTAATGATTGATTATCAATAATCTATTATGCTATATTTAATAATCATAAATCAACTATTTAAAATTAATAAGAATGAAATAAATTTAAAATTAAAAATTGATAATGATTGAACGTTAGAACATCTGTATTCATTTTCACCAAATAATATGTTGGCAGTAAAACACCGCTGTCACAACGACCAAATAATATGTTGAAAAGAAAAAAAAATGAAAAAAATTGGTAATGATTGAACATTAGAACGTCTGTATCATTTGTCTCACAAACTCTGTATGCATCTTTAAATAAAGGCATTGACTTTTTGGATTTGCTTGCATAAGGGTTTTTGTCCGTTAATAATTCTAAATCGTCGTTTTTAAATCTTCCGTATTTTGCGTTATTGTCATAGGATTCCTTTGCGTTGGTTTGTTGATAACGATGTTTGTTTGTAGTTGTGATTACCTCTGGTTCATCAACTTTTTTGATTGTTTTCTTTGTTTGTAATTCTGAACGTTTGTTTGTAAAATCTGTGTATGAGTGCATTTTGTGCGTTTGTGAAATTTGTGGGTCGTTTAAAATTTTGTCTTTCTGTTCTTTTTCGTTATTTGATGTTAAAATTGAAGCATTTTTGTCATGCGTTTCTTTGAATTCGTCTTTGTCTTTTACTTGCTGTTTGTCGTATCTTGGATCTTGTTCTTTGATTGATTTTGTGCAAAAATTTTTGTTTTCAATTTGTAACGAAACATTTTCATTTTTGAAATTTAATTCCTTTTGGTCGGTTTTATTTATTAAAAAAGAATTGCAAATTTGTGATTGATCTTTGATTGATTTTGTGCAAAAATTTTTGTTTTCAATTTGTAATGAAACATTTTCATTTTTGAAATTTAATTCCTTTTGGTCGGTTTTATTTATTAAAAAAGAATTGCAAATTTGTGATTGTAATTCACGTACTGTAACAGTATCGTTGTCTGATGTTGTTGAAGGTTTTGAGTCTTGGGTTTGGGAATTTGTGGTTTCGTCACAGTTTGACTTACTCTTAGTATGTGTGTTGGAGGTTTTTGTTGCATTTTCTGAATGTGTGTACGAATAGTTACATTTTTGTCTGTGTTCGTTGGTAGGAGTAATAAAAGTTTTTGATGCGTTATAATAGTTTCGATTTATATTGAAATTTCTTCGATTGGGATTTTTACAATCATAAATTAAATGTCCCGGTTTTTTACAATAATTACAAAATGTTTGATTATCATTATTTGAATTAGCGATATTCCTTTTATTTAAGAAACATTGCGAAGCAATATGCCCACGTTTTTTACAATTGTGACATGTTATATTATTATTTTGATCATTTCTAATATTTGATGAATTTTGACAAGCTTCTTCTCGCAAAGCTAAGTCAATAGCATCTTTGATATCAGAAAATCGGCAACATTTGACTAAAGTTCTTAGAGGTTCTGTTAAGCCATTTTCAAAAACTTTTATACCTACTTGTTCGAATGTAATTTGTGTTGTTTTTGCATAGTCATGTCCTACTCTAATTATGTTCGAATAATGAATTTGTCGTAATATTTCGTCAATTCTGTCTCCAAAACTTTTTACTGTTTCTTTGTATTTTCGTTTTAAATTGTTTAATTCAATTATTAAACTAGCAATTGGTCGTTTAGCAACATATTCTTTAATCAAATAACATTTTAAATCTTCCCACTTATCAAAATTAATAAATTGGATTTTTGCAACAATTTGTGGGTCTAATTTCAATTTTATTACTGTAAGCAATTTTTCCGCTTCTGATGGACTCAAATCCACCGACAATGCATCAAAAGCAGTAATGAATGAAGGAAGATTTGAAGGTTCCCCATTGAAATTCGGGATTAAAGCAATGGCGGTTTGAATATTTAATTTTCTTTCGCGTGAAATATCAGTTGGTTCATTCATTTTTTGAAAAAATGTGAAAAACTATTAAAACAGAAGCGCAAAAATTTACAAAAATATATTAAAAATAAGCTTACTGACAATGAGTTGTAATCCTTAATCAATTGAATATCCTTTTGGTTCACTTAAATTGCACAATATGCACTTAAACTTTTATAACACTTGAACAATAATTTTGTATCACTTTTTGTTTACACTTTGATTTGAATTTTCACTTTTGATTTTTCACTTAAAAATAATATTTGAACTTATCTATTCTTGTTTCTTGATATGAAATATCTCCTTTTCTCCTGGTCTCTCGTTGAAAAATTCTTGTTTTTTGATTCTTGATTTTCTTGTTTCTCCTTGATACGATCCATGGAAATTTTACTTCGGGTCTTGATTTATTTTATCACTTCAGGTCTTGATTTATTTTATCACCCTGGGTCTTGATTTATTTTTTACTTCGGGTCTTGATTCATTTTATTACATCGGGTCTTGATTTATTTTATTACTTCGGGTCTTGAATTATTTTATTACTTCGGGTCTTGAATTATTTTATTACTTCGGGTCTTGAATTATTTTATTACTTCGGGTCTTGAATTATTTTATACTTCGGGTCTTGAATTATTTTATACTTCGGGTCTTGAATTATTCAATATTTGAGTCTTCGGTTTCTGATCATCAACTAAGTCCACTTTTGGTAAGGCTATCCTCGGAGGCAAAGTTTTCCAAATCACGATGTACTGCCAATTTTAAAGTAGCACCCTTATATTTTTTTTTTGTCACTCTTGGCAGTTATTTTTCAAACGCCGTTCTTTCAAGCTCACAAAAAAAAATTTTGAATGTTACTTCATCAGTCAAACACCGCTGTCACCAAATAATATGTTGGGAGTCAAACAGCGCTGTCACCAAATAATATGCTGGGCAGTCGAACACCGCTGTCACCAAATAATTATGTTGGACACCGCGTTGATGAACAGAAAGGGTTGTTGGCGCCGCTATATGCAAATCGGTGTTGTTGCTCTGGACCTTCCGATTTTCCTGAAAAACTCACTTGCTGAAAATACTTGAGATACTTGATAAATAAAAGACTATTTCAAAAACTTCACTTTATTTCACTTTAAGTACAAGGAACTCGGAGGTATTAGAAGAAAAGTGTTTGCCCGGCGACCGACAGATTAAGACTGATTTATTTCATAATTATTAAAACTAAAATCCTTTGAAACGTAGTGGGGATTTGTCTCGAATATTCTATGCAACGAAAAGGACAATGTAATGGATTTAGCTGATTAAACAAAATGTTATTCATGCGAACTTGGTGAGAATTGTTAACTAGGCGGAATGTCGATAATAAGATCTTCCTGAGATTTGTCGACGTAGATTTATGATTTCGTGAGAGAATGTTAATGTCAGCTACTACGCAGTAGTCTGAGAAAAGTTAATATGAACCGTTAATATCAGCTAAAGCTCAAGGGTTCTAAGATTTCAGTCTGGACTTGTTAGGAATCTAATATTATGACAGTGGTTAGGAACTTGTAATATCAGGGGTGTACAACAAAGTATATTAATTTTTGTAGTGATTTTAAAACCAAATAAATAATTCTTGTTTTATTATCAAATATTAACACATTTATATGTTATTATGTTATCAATTATTATCGAATTTCACTAATATCGATTATAGAATTTGTATATTTGAAAAAAAAAATTGTAGGGTTTGTTAATGATTTGATTTTTATAACATTCGCAATTCAGGCTAAAATCTCGCATGTTTTCTGACCCTCGAACGAGCGGTTATTCACGGTCGTCGTGTTTAGGAACTTACGCTGTATAGTGGCCTAAATGTTTCAACAAACATTTACGCTAGATATCAATGTCAATATCATAATACCTTATAGCATTTTGTTAGTCTCGACAAGGAGAATAAAATAATGATTATGCATAAACAAAATAATAATATTATAGTTAATTTTGACGCGTGTTTTTAAAAAAGGGCGTGGCTTAGTGATCGTGGAAAGATTTACTAATAATTATCGTACAAAATTTATTAATAATCATAAATAAATGAATTGTTATAAAATTATAATAGTATTATTATAAAGTTATAATGAATTATTATGAAATTTTACTATTGTCGAATATAAATTTTGTATATTTAGGTATTATTTACATATTTCCTTAAAATTTAAGAAAAATTAGATAATCTCGAAAAAATTATATGAACACACATAACGATTTATATATCATTTTATTCGTGATTTTATTCTGCATCTTTCGTACGAACAAAGTTTTTTCGTATCTTTTACTGTTTAGCTAGTAGAGAGCAATCTGTGTGATTGATCACTTATTGAAATGCAAATTACATTTAGATTGCAGCAATTATTGACAATATTTCTATATTTTCATAAAGAAACCATATAAATTATAATACATTGTTAAAATTTCGTATGGTTCTCCAGTCATTCAATTCTAATAACAATCACCATTTAGGCTAAAATCTTGCATGTTTTCTGACCCTCGAACAAACGGTTATTCACGGTCAGCGTGTTTAGATATAGCAGCAGAGCCGCATATTCAGTTCAGCAAGCATTCAAGAATAAAAGAATAAAATAATATTTATTAAATATCAACTAATATATAATCTTTTCTCGGCAATGAATATAAGATATTATTATTTTATTCTATACAATTGAATTAAAAAAAAAAAAAAACATAAATATTATATTTTATTATTAATGACTAAATTATTTATACATTCGATTTATTTTAATAAAATATAATATGATAGAAATATTATGATTTTACAGAATAAACAGTTTGTGAATTTTTTGACTCAAGTTATTTCAAGAAACAACAGTACAATTGTTTACTGTTTTGTATTTTATCGTTCTTTTGAAAACTACGAATGAAATAATTAATTATAACGATAATATTA
Organism: Ctenocephalides felis; assembly: GCF_003426905.1. Classification (NCBI taxonomy): domain Eukaryota; kingdom Metazoa; phylum Arthropoda; class Insecta; order Siphonaptera; family Pulicidae; genus Ctenocephalides; species Ctenocephalides felis. Next base: position 22,724 of record NW_020537605.1, read on the forward strand.
TTTTATTAGATACTATGCAAAAAGAGAATAGAGCACACTTCTTGAACTTGAATGCACGACGCGACATAATGTTTTACACAAATGATTTCTAACCGAATTTTATGCGTTGGTGTATTGATAGTGTATTACATCGTAAATATAATTAATTATTTCATACAAATAATATTTTATTTTAATAAAATATTATATTCGTTATTTAATCAAATCGTTTATATTAGCTATTGTTCAGTATAGATTCATAGAGTACTCAAATGAATGTTCAATGACAGTTTATGAACAATTATGATACTATTTATGAATAAAAATTTACAAAAACTGTTTCTAGGATATATAAGTATAATTACATCGCATCAAAATATAACATATCTCAATGCTCATAAAAATGCGATAACGATTTTGTTGAAAACGCACTATTGAGTGCAGAAGTTATTTGAATATAATTAGCGATATTTTAGAAAAACTAACCGTTGAAATAAATCATGCTTTTGATGATATGTTGGGGATGAATTTGGCTATCATGTAAATCCATTGTTTTATGCGAATTATTTAGAATAAAAGCGCTGGATTTAATTTTTTACAAATAATTTACATTTTTGTAAAATTTTCAAATATTATTGTTTTCTCCTCGGTCCTACACTTTTCGAATATAGTTTTTGGCCACGCCCCTAACATATTTAACCAATCACGTGTTAGATTTACATTTTAACCTACGATTTTTTACTATAATGTCAGATAACGCTTTATCTACGTCGCCGGCGGCAACCGCTGCGCCAGCGACAGCATCGCCGAAAAAGGGCAAGACTGCGGCTGTTAAAAAACCGCGAGTGAAGCCGTCCCATCCTCCTACATCTGAAATGGTAAACAACGCTATTAAAAGTCTGAAAGAACGCGGCGGATCGTCGCTGCAGGCGATTAAGAAATATATGTCGGCCAATTATAAAATCGACGCCGAGAAAATGTCAACGTTCATTAAAAAGTATTTAAAGTCAGCTGTTCAAGCGGGCACACTGATTCAAACAAAAGGCAAAGGTGCTTCGGGTTCGTTCAAACTTGCCGCGAACGCTAAACAGAGCGGCGGCGAAAGCGGTGTTTCGGCTGGAAAAGCCAGGACCGCTAAGACGCCAGCGGCAAAAGCAAAATCGAAGACAGCAAAGTCGAAGGGCGCCGCCAAACCTGCTTCGTCCCCTAAAAAGAAGTCTGCATCCGCAGCGGGCACATTAAAAAAGTCGTCGGCGAAACCTAAGACGACAGTCGATAAGAAGAAGACCATTCAGGGTAAGTCGACGAAAGCCTCATCGGCCAAGGCAACGAGCAAAACGAAGAAAACCGTCAAGACCGCAGCCGCAAAGAAACCTAAATCGCCAAAGAAGACATCAAAAGTAGCCAAACCTTTGAAAAAAGCGTCACCGAAAAAGAAGTGAAAACATTTCATTATCTTTTTACACAACAGCAAACGAAAATGTTTGCACAAAGTCCTTTTCAGGACTAACAATAAATTTTTATCAAAGAACATTATTATTTTACTTATATATATCTTATCATCTTATATTATAGCCTTTTCGTGGACTTCGGAAAAAATTTTAATAAAATATTTGTAACAGGAGCGCAGCAACGCTCGCTGTGTTCCTCGCCGCCGTGTTGTGTCATTGACGAAATTTAAAAGTCAAAGTCTTTTCAATTTTCAATTTCGTCTTTGGTAGGGAGTTGTTCAATATCAATCGCTGAATTTTATTTATTTATTTATTATTTTTTTTTAAATAATTTTATATGAATAAATTATCTTAATCAAATGAAATATAATCAATAATTTATTAATAAAAGTTTTATATATCACTTTAAATAAATCAACTATACATAGAACGGCAACTCTCATAATAATTAAATTCATAATTTTTTCTAATTTTTTTTTATATAAATAATAAGTAAATGGAAATTAATTAATGAAATAAAATATAATCATTAATAATTTATGAAGTTTCAATCTTTTTTTCATATCGTATTCGAAAAAGAAAATTTATATAACTTTAAATAACTATATATGAAATTAAAAAATATACAATAAAAAAAAAAATATTTATATATATAAATATATATAATATAATATATATAATATAAATTTCTATCATCAGAACGGCAACTCGCCCATATTAATTAAATTTAGAATTTTTTAAAGAAGCTTTCAGAAATTCATGACGAATTTTACAAATTCAACTATAATATTTTTTAAACTTAACACAACAACACACTATTCAACAAGTCAAATCATGTGTGTTGTCAATAATTTCAATTAAAAAAAAAATCAATAAAAATTTCTAACGTATCGATGGAATAATTCTGCAAAATAAAATAATTTGAAAAATAATAAAAGTTCTTTTAATTGATCATTTTGGTGGTCCTGAAAAGGACCGATTTGTTTTATAGGACGACAGGCGTCTAAGCGCGTTCTCCTCGAATACGCCGAGCTAGTTGAATATCCTTGGGCATGATGGTTACGCGCTTGGCGTGGATCGCGCACAAGTTTGTATCTTCGAACAGGCCAACCAAATAGGCCTCGCTAGCTTCCTGCAATGCCATGACGGCGGAGCTCTGAAAACGCAGATCGGTCTTGAAGTCCTGAGCGATCTCGCGCACTAGACGTTGGAACGGCAACTTTCGTATGAGAAGCTCGGTGCTCTTCTGGTAACGACGGATCTCACGCAGAGCTACGGTGCCAGGCCGATAACGATGCGGCTTCTTCACACCGCCGGTCGCCGGCGCGCTCTTGCGAGCCGCTTTCGTTGCAAGCTGCTTACGGGGCGCCTTGCCACCGGTGGACTTGCGAGCTGTCTGCTTCGTACGGGCCATTATAACTCCTAGATTTCGTTTCGAGAACCTTCTCGTTTGACGATCGTTTTGATACTGACGCGTCCGGCTCGAATATTATGATCAAAATACATTACGAATGTCCGATGCTGTGCTCGGCTGTCATTGGTCGGCGCCGAATGCTCGCATAGCTATGATGGGCGTGGCCTAGCGAGCTCAAACTTTTCAATAATTTCGCTCGTCGGAATTCAGTCGTTATTCAGACTTCGAGCTGTTAACATCAATTTGTAAATTTATCCCGACTGCGATATATTGAAAAATGACCGGCCGTGGCAAAGGTGGTAAGGGACTCGGAAAGGGTGGCGCTAAGCGACACAGGAAAGTTCTTCGCGATAATATCCAAGGTATTACAAAGCCGGCTATACGTCGTCTTGCTCGCCGTGGCGGCGTCAAGCGTATCTCGGGTCTAATCTACGAAGAGACCCGCGGTGTTCTGAAAGTGTTTCTCGAGAACGTTATCCGCGATGCAGTCACATACACCGAGCACGCCAAGAGGAAGACCGTAACCGCTATGGATGTCGTATATGCGCTCAAACGTCAGGGTCGTACACTGTACGGTTTCGGCGGTTAAATTGATCAACGGACGCAGTCATTTCTTATAAATACAAAACAAAAAAGAGCCCTTTTAAGGGCTGTCAAATATAATTAAAAGAACAAGTAATATATTTTACAATTTACGTACAGGCTTTATTTGATTTTATATGAAATTTGTTTATTTTCTTGCAGAATAACTTGCTTTGGTAATATTATTGATAATATTATCAAATTGGAAAGCCCTTCGAATATGTTTTAAAGAAAGTATTAATTAATATATATTTTACTATTTTTTCGTATTGACTTTTTATATGCAATTGATTTCTTTTCTTACATGGGGGGGGCTTCAATTAATAGAAAATAGAGTATACTTTTAGTATTAGTATACTTTACAGTTAAGGGCTTCGAAAAGGGCTCTGAATTGAAGGAGCTCAATTAAATGAATGAATTTATTAAATTTTGCATATTATTTAAATTTATATAATATGTAATAATATATTTTATATATTTAAATAATAAAATTTTTAAAATATTTACGACAATAATTTTATTTTTACGAAAATATTTAAATTGCGATTTTTTTTAATATAAATATATTTTATAATAAATTAAAATAAACTTAAACTTATTAACTAAATTTGAAAAACTAAAGTTTTAAATTGAATTGAATATTCAATCATTAATTTTTATCATATTGAAAATATATAGAAATTGAACATTATTTATAATATAAATTAATAATAACGATCTCTAATAGAAATCTGATCAAAATTTATTGAAAATCCTAATAAAATATCATTAGTGTCAGGTTATTTTATTTTATCTATAAAACCAATGTAAAAATTATAAAGTTCTTTTGTAAAATATTTGTGGGCCCTGAGAAGGGCCTTTGTTATTGTCGACAGAACATATAAGTGGCATCACAAAATCTTCATCATTTTATTTCGAGCTGGTGTACTTGGTTACGGCCTTAGTACCTTCGCTGACGGCGTGTTTGGCCAACTCGCCTGGTAGCAATAGCCGGACTGCTGTCTGAATTTCCCGACTAGTGATTGTAGAGCGTTTGTTGTAGTGAGCCAAACGCGATGCCTCGGCCGCTATACGCTCGAAGATATCATTCACAAAGCTGTTCATGATGCTCATCGCCTTGCTCGAAATGCCCGTGTCAGGATGGACTTGTTTCAAGACTTTGTAAATATAAATGGCATAGCTCTCCTTGCGCTTACGTTTTTCTTCTTCTTGTCGCCCTTTGAAATATTTTTCTGGGCTTTGCCTGCTTTCTTAGCCGCTTTACCGCTGGTTTTCGGTGGCATGTCTGATGTTTACTAGTACACTGACTGATACGAAATGAGTCGTGCCGACGCTCCGTTTTCGTACTGCTTCAACGTTTTGACTGAAGCCGTAACAACGTACGTAGGCAGGGAGGGAGGGGCGTGTCTACAAAAAAATGGGCGTGTGCTTGCAACGCTCAGAAATCTATACGGGCCCGTTCGAGAACTTTGATATCATTCTCAGTTTGAAACACGAACCTGTAAACATGTCTGGTCGAGGCAAAGGCGGTAAAGTCAAGGGAAAGGCTAAGTCACGGTCTAACCGTGCCGGTCTTCAGTTTCCAGTCGGTCGTATTCATCGTTTGCTACGCAAAGGCAACTATGCCGAGCGTGTCGGCGCTGGTGCACCCGTCTACCTCGCTGCAGTCATGGAATATCTGGCCGCCGAAGTTCTCGAGTTAGCCGGCAATGCGGCTCGCGACAACAAGAAGACCAGAATAATTCCGCGTCATTTGCAACTGGCCATCCGCAATGACGAGGAACTCAACAAACTGTTATCGGGTGTTACGATTGCTCAGGGCGGTGTATTGCCGAACATACAAGCTGTGCTTTTGCCAAAGAAGACAGAAAAGAAAGCTTAAATTTCTTTTATTGTCGCAAATTGACATAAAACCGTCCTTCTCAGGACGAACAACTTTATTCAAAAAATGAACATATATTATTTTACTATTTATTTATTATTTTACTATTTTATTTATAATACTATTTAATTTACTATTCAATACTCATTTTAATTTATTTTAATTTTTTTATCATAACATTCGGTATATAATTCAATTGATTTTAGATATTTTTATTTAAATAAATATAAATAACAACATTTGTTTGAATGAATCAAAGAATATTTAAGGTTATAAATGTACGAAATAATAACTTTATTTATTAGTTACGTTGTTATAAATCATTTAAAATGAATATAAAAAAAATCTATATAAGTATATTAATTTTTGTAGTGATTTCAACATCAAATAAATAATTCTTGTTTTATTATCGAATATTAGCACATTTATATGTTATTATGTTATCAATTATTATTGAATTTCACTAATATCGATTATAGAATTTGTATATTTAAAAAAAAAAATTGTAGGGTTTGTTAATGATTTGATTTTTATAACATTCGCAATTCAGGCTAAAATCTCGCATGTTTTCTGACCCTCGAGCAAACGGTTATTCACGGTCGTCGTGTTTAGGAACTGCCGCTGTATAGTGGCCTAAATGTTTCAGCAAGCATTTACGCTAGATATCAATGTCAATACCATAATACCTTATAGCAATTTGTTAGTCTCGACGAGAAGAATAAAATAATAATTATTCATAAAGAAAATAATAATGTTATAGTGAATTTTGACGCGTGTTTTTAAAAAGGGGCGTGGCTTAGTGATCGTGGAAAGTTTTACTAATAATTATCGTACAAAATTTATTAATAATCATAAATAAATGAATTGTTATAAAATTATAATAGTATTATTATAAAGTTATAATGAATTATTATGAAATTTTACTATTGTCGAATATAAATTTTGTATATTTAGGTATTATTTACATATTTCCTTAAAATTTAAGAAAAATTAGATAATCTCGAAAAAATTATATGAACACACATAACGATTTATATATCATTTTATTCGTGATTTTATTCTGCATCTTTCGTACGAACAAAGTTTTTTCGTATCTTTTACTGTTTAGCTAGTAGAGAGCAATCTGTGTGATTGATCACTTATTGAAATGCAAATTACATTTAGATTGCAGCAATTATTGACAATATTTCTATATTTTCATAAAGAAACCATATAAATTATAATACATTGTTAAAATTTCGTATGGTTCTCCAGTCATTCAATTCTAATAACAATCACCATTTAGGCTAAAATCTTGCATGTTTTCTGACCCTCGAACAAACGGTTATTCACGGTCAGCGTGTTTAGATATAGCAGCAGAGCCGCATATTCAGTTCAGCAGCAGCATTCAAGAATAAAAGAATAAAATAATATTTATTAAATATCAACTAATATATAATCTTTTCTCGGCAATGAATATAAGATATTATTATTTTATTCTATACAATTGAATTAAAAAAAAAAAAAACATAAATATTATATTTTATTATTAATGACTAAATTATTTATACATTCGATTTATTTTAATAAAATATAATATGATAGAAATATTATGATTTTACAGAATAAACAGTTTGTGAATTTTTTGACTCAAGTTATTTCAAGAAACAACAGTACAATTGTTTACTGTTTTGTATTTTATCGTTCTTTTGAAAACTACGAATGAAATAATTAATTATAACGATAATATTATTTTATTAGATACTATGCAAAAAGAGAATAGAGCACACTTCTTGAACTTGAATGCACGACGCGACATAATGTTTTACACAAATGATTTCTAACCGAATTTATGCGTTGGTGTATTGATAGTGTATTACATCGTAAATATAATTAATTATTTCATACAAATAATATTTTATTTTAATAAAATATTATATTCGTTATTTAATCAAATCGTTTATATTAGCTATTGTTCAGTATAGATTCATAGAGTACTCAAATGAATGTTCAATGACAGTTTATGAACAATTATGATACTATTTATGAATAAAAATTTACAAAAACTGTTTCTAGGATATATAAGTATAATTACATCGCATCAAATATAACATATCTCAATGCTCATAAAAATGCGATAACGATTTTGTTGAAAACGCACTATTGAGTGCAGAAGTTATTTGAATATAATTAGCGATATTTTAGAAAAACTAACCGTTGAAATAAATCATGCTTTTGATGATATGTTGGGGATGAATTTGGCTATCATGTAAATCCATTGTTTTATGCGAATTATTTAGAATAAAAGCGCTGGATTTAATTTTTTACAAATAATTTACATTTTTGTAAAATTTTCAAATATTATTGTTTTCTCCTCGGTCCTACACTTTTCGAATATAGTTTTTGGCCACGCCCCTAACATATTTAACCAATCACGTGTTAGATTTACATTTTAACCTACGATTTTTTACTATAATGTCAGATAACGCTTTATCTACGTCGCCGGCGGCAACCGCTGCGCCAGCGACAGCATCGCCGAAAAAGGGCAAGACTGCGGCTGTTAAAAAACCGCGAGTGAAGCCGTCCCATCCTCCTACATCTGAAATGGTAAACAACGCTATTAAAAGTCTGAAAGAACGCGGCGGATCGTCGCTGCAGGCGATTAAGAAATATATGTCGGCCAATTATAAAATCGACGCCGAGAAAATGTCAACGTTCATTAAAAAGTATTTAAAGTCAGCTGTTCAAGCGGGCACACTGATTCAAACAAAAGGCAAAGGTGCTTCGGGTTCGTTCAAACTTGCCGCGAACGCTAAACAGAGCGGCGGCGAAAGCGGTGTTTCGGCTGGAAAAGCCAGGACCGCTAAGACGCCAGCGGCAAAAGCAAAATCGAAGACAGCAAAGTCGAAGGGCGCCGCCAAACCTGCTTCGTCCCCTAAAAAGAAGTCTGCATCCGCAGCGGGCACATTAAAAAAGTCGTCGGCGAAACCTAAGACGACAGTCGATAAGAAGAAGACCATTCAGGGTAAGTCGACGAAAGCCTCATCGGCCAAGGCAACGAGCAAAACGAAGAAAACCGTCAAGACCGCAGCCGCAAAGAAACCTAAATCGCCAAAGAAGACATCAAAAGTAGCCAAACCTTTGAAAAAAGCGTCACCGAAAAAGAAGTGAAAACATTTCATTATCTTTTTACACAACAGCAAACGAAAATGTTTGCACAAAGTCCTTTTCAGGACTAACAATAAATTTTTATCAAAGAACATTATTATTTTACTTATATATATCTTATCATCTTATATTATAGCCTTTTCGTGGACTTCGGAAAAAATTTTAATAAAATATTTGTAACAGGAGCGCAGCAACGCTCGCTGTGTTCCTCGCCGCCGTGTTGTGTCATTGACGAAATTTAAAAGTCAAAGTCTTTTCAATTTTCAATTTCGTCTTTGGTAGGGAGTTGTTCAATATCAATCGCTGAATTTTATATTTATTTATTATTTTTTTTTAAATAATTTTATATGAATAAATTATCTTAATCAAATGAAATATAATCAATAATTTATTAATAAAAGTTTTATATATCACTTTAAATAAATCAACTATACATAGAACGGCAACTCTCATAATAATTAAATTCATAATTTTTTCTAATTTTTTTTTTATAAAATAATAAGTAAATGGAAATTAATTAATGAAATAAATATACATTAATAATTTATGAAGTTTCAATCTTTTTTTCATATCGTATTCGAAAAAGAAATTTATATAACTTTAAATAACTATATATGAAATTAAAAAATATACAATAAAAAAAAAATATTTATATATATAAATATATATAATATAATATATATAATATAAATTTCTATCATCAGAACGGCAACTCGCCCATATTAATTAAATTTAGAATTTTTTAAAGAAGCTTTCAGAAATTCATGACGAATTTTACAAATTCAACTATAATATTTTTTAAACTTAACACAACAACACACTATTCAACAAGTCAAATCATGTGTGTTGTCAATAATTTCAATTAAAAAAAAAATCAATAAAAATTTCTAACGTATCGATGGAATAATTCTGCAAAATAAAATAATTTGAAAATAATAAAAGTTCTTTTAATTGATCATTTTGGTGGTCCTGAAAAGGACCGATTTGTTTTATAGGACGACAGGCGTCTAAGCGCGTTCTCCTCGAATACGCCGAGCTAGTTGAATATCCTTGGGCATGATGGTTACGCGCTTGGCGTGGATCGCGCACAAGTTTGTATCTTCGAACAGGCCAACCAAATAGGCCTCGCTAGCTTCCTGCAATGCCATGACGGCGGAGCTCTGAAAACGCAGATCGGTCTTGAAGTCCTGAGCGATCTCGCGCACTAGACGTTGGAACGGCAACTTTCGTATGAGAAGCTCGGTGCTCTTCTGGTAACGACGGATCTCACGCAGAGCTACGGTGCCAGGCCGATAACGATGCGGCTTCTTCACACCGCCGGTCGCCGGCGCGCTCTTGCGAGCCGCTTTCGTTGCAAGCTGCTTACGGGGCGCCTTGCCACCGGTGGACTTGCGAGCTGTCTGCTTCGTACGGGCCATTATAACTCCTAGATTTCGTTTCGAGAACCTTCTCGTTTTGACGATCGTTTGATACTGACGCGTCCGG
>NW_020537606.1:0-21436 GCF_003426905.1 Ctenocephalides felis
AAGAGGTAAGAAGTGAAGTTTTGACAAGAACAAGAATCTTGGACAGATAGAGGGCGGTACCAACTGAAGAGTGTTAAGACGTTATTTTTTGAACTTAGTAAAAGTTTCGTAATAATTTAATTTACTAGTTTTATGTTAGTCATTTTGAATCTTTTGACACCAAAAAAAAATTGATAAAATCTAACTAAAGATATCATTCATAAGTATATTAGGTAAAGCGGGGCTTTAAAGTCCGCCATTATCTTAAAAACCAGCAAAGCTAAACAATTTTTTAACAATGATATTTGAAAGTAGAGGGAAAAAGATGTATAACTAGTCATCAACTTGATTCTTACCACGTCGTTACCAGGAGATAAATGACAATTTTTGAAAATCCATACCAAAGTTAGTTTTTACAGTCATGACTACTGTTGTTTAGTTCTCGAGGGTTAAATACAATTGTTTAATAAGATCTATTGTATATTCTAGTTAGATTCGACAGTTTTTTATATATAAGCTCTATAAAAGCTTAAAAAGAACCAATTGAACTTTTACCCTGGCAAAGGTGTAAAAAATAAAAAATAGCAAATAACAAAGTAAGTTAAGTTAAAATTCGCTGTATATTTAAGTTTTATATTTCTATTCCACTGAATGAACGCTAGAAATTCAGCCGAAACGTGTAGGTTTTTAAATAAATTTCAAGTTATTTAAGGAAGTTCCTCCTGATTGTTAGACTCTATTAATACATATGTCAACATCAAATTCATATTTATACAAATATGAAATGTAATATGCACATATAATTAAATAAAACCATTGCTAACTATTTGATTTCATTTTAAATATACTAATATTATAAACTTGTGCAAAAATATTTTAAATTTGAATCAGAATTAGTTTTTTCTTCTTATGTTGGTATCCTGTCATTTACGAGCTGTCAAGTGTCACCACAAAGACGCTGTAATTTAAGATCAGTGTTTGTTTGTAAAAATAAAATATTTTTGCAAATATAAAATTTTATTTACTTTCTTATGTATCAATTATTATGTGCACCTGATATATTTATATTCTGAAAGTTTTTAATTGTTTAAAATCATGTCGGACCAGTACGCTTTGTGTTGGAACAATTACAAAAAGAATTTATCGAGTGGTTTTTATTCTCTATATTCCAAAGGAGATTTTACAGATGTAACATTATCGGCTGATGGACAATTAATTCAGGCACATCGAATTGTTTTAGCTGTTTGTTCGCCGTATTTTAAGAACTTGTTTGAAAAAACTCCGGCTACTAATCATCCTATAGGTAGACACATAACCTAAATAAAGGACAAAGGAAAATACTGATCAGTAAACTTTTCTAACAATCTTGTATCTTTTCCAGTTTTCTTAAAGACATATCCTACAAAAACCTCACAGATTTAATACAATTCATGTACAGCGGTGAGGTCCATGTTAAACAAGATGACCTCCCAAGTTTTATTGCAATTGCAGAAAGTTTGCAAATCAAAGGACTTACAGAATTCGGTGTAAATGATGTAAGCATCTAAAAGTACTTCTTGTACTTATTCAACAAGTACTAATATTTATTATTATTTAGAACGAAACCAGTAGTACTACAAAGAATGGTGAAAACACATCCATGAGTAGATCAGCCAGGGCGAATAAGAGGGCTTTAAGGAAAGAACTTCCAGAGGATGATATTCCTCTCAAGTATAGAAAGAGAACTAGTCATACGAGAAGTAAATATTCACAAAACATGTATACATTATCCAATCGATTATTAATCAATTATATTTTAGGTACAAGAAATTCATCAAAAAATGATGAAGACCCATTAGAAGATGGTGCTTCAACAAGTCAGATGAATTATGTAGCAGGTATTAATCATTATAAATAATTAGTTTTGATATTATTTGAGCAATAATTTTATTTCATTATGTTTTATTAGCAAAGTGTGAGCCCGTTTTGGAAGACAGCAACATGGATGATGATCACTTCGATACCGGTTTTGATAAAGATGATGATGACAATGAAATCTTTGAAAATTCAAATTATCTGAACACTTCTAACAATACAAGTCAGTATTTTTATATATTATTTATTTTACCATAGATGTTGTGTTATTTTAGTTTATAATAATTTATTTTTAATAAAAATCATGGTAATCATAATAAAAAAATATGATTATTAATCCTTATTGTGTGAGTGAGATATTTTTTTAATTGTGCAAAGAATCAGTGAGTTAAATCAGTGTTTCGTTCAGTTATTATTGGAATAGCATAAGTTAAGTAATTTTTTATACATTACACATAATTTACATTTACAAATCATTTTAATAACTTCAATTTTTAGGCAACCAACAAGACAAAGCATCAACGGCACCTCAAACAGTCCCTATAACACCACAAGACGACCAAGAATTTCAAAATCCAGACAGTGAAGCACCCGTCCCTGTAGAATTCTTTCCCACAAAAATGGGAGGCTATGTTATGGTACACGACTCACAAATTTATTCCCTAGAAAGGCGAGGTGGAGACCACTGGTACTGGTGTTGTAATTTAAAAGGTAAAAAGAACTAAAATCCTCTTAATGTTATAATCACTATTAATTGTATCTATTTTTTAGGACCAAGAAGATGTCCGGCTCGATGTCAAACCACTTCTCAATTCGATAGTGTTGTTATAAGGAATTCAGATCACAATCATCCAGATAGAACTGCAGAAATTGAAAGAAGACGGTTGAGAGTGACAGCAACAGCAGGGCCTGATGATTGTGCAGAATGGATGAGACGTTTAGAGGCACAACAGAATTTGAAAGAGGAACGCAAACAAGAGAATAATAAAGATGAAAAATGTGGAAGACATTTGTACGGTTTTGATTTTATTATAAGACTGCTTGATATTGTTTGGAATTTGCAACTTAGTTTGCAGCAGAAATTTAATTTCAGTCACCAGAATTGTATATACAGATATTATTCATCAACTTAGTTTAGAAAGCTTTATTAGATTATAATTAAGTTATGAGAAATATGTAAGAAAAATATTTTGCATGCATTTTAAAAACATGCATTTATTTGAATGATGTAAAATGTGCTGAGGTGATTCAATTATCTATTATAAAGCCCTTGATTCAAAACTTCATTATTTAAGTAATATTTATGAAACATAATTTTTAAGTCATAGTAATAAGATATGTTGCTAAAATATGAGATGTTTTAAAATATCTTAAAATAAATTAAGTTTGTCAATAATTTAAAATTTAATTTAAAAGTGTAGAAGACTAGTTTATAAGTTTGCCAAACTAGTATAAGAGTCAAATATGACATGTACAAAATTTTAACAATATTTTAATAAAACACGCTTTAATAAATATAAAAATGTATATATTTCTAACTTTCCGAAGTCAAAAATTGGTCAAACCTGTGATATATATATATGTATATAAAGTATTCATTATTTATTTTTATTTCAGGTACCAAAGAAAAACAATCAGACACCCCAAACACCGATTCTGTTACACCAAAGAACATAACTGGAATTAACCAAACCGAATTTTTAAATCAATTTATCATATTGAAAACCCCATTGCAATTATTAATTAATCCAGTACAAATCCCAGAAATAGAAACTATAGCCAAAAATCAAGCAGCAATAAATTCTGAGAAAGAAAATGAAGCTTCAAATAATTCAAAAGACAAACCAAAGTCAGATAAAGAAACAGAAGAAGAAATGATCATTTCTAATGAAGAAATTGAAGATGTTTTAGTCTATACTTTGAGCACCCATGGGTACCCTCAATTGATTCATCAGGGACATTGTTTCCAAAGGTACAAAAATGCAAACGGCAGAGCTTATTGGAAATGCAAGCAATCGAGACAACTGGGCTGTAAGGCTAGACTGGTAAGATAAAAGATAGTATAGTATTTTTTATATTTAACTTATCAATCTATATTTCTAGATTACAGAACCTTTGGCTCAAACTTCTGGCAGTAAACCATCCACAAAAATTACTGTAACATCGAAGTATCACAATCATGGAAAGATAAAAGATTTTTGGGGCTCAAGGTAATATAATACACAAAATATATTGTATCATTATTACATTTTTCATCTATCTATTTTTTCATTGCAGATCAAAACCGAGATCCAAGTTTAGCAAAGAGATGGAGAGAGAAATAAGAGAAGAGCAAGAATTACAAGACGAGTTATCAGAAAAGCAAAACAAATCTGAAACAAATACTAATAGTAAAGAAAACACAACAGCTCCAACTAATAAGTCTGTTGAAACTCCAAACCCAAATGATATTTCCAAAAATAATGATGACAGTGTAAATAAAGAAGCAACAAATCCCAATTTAAGTGATTCAGGATTAAATAATTTGCAAAACCAATTCGAAGAGGTTTCCCAAAGAAGTAATGATTATGAAGATATCGATATGTCTATAGTAGATTTAGAATACTATGATTAATAAAAAATCAATTATTATAAGTAAACTATTGTATATAATATAATATTTATGATATTCATGATAACGGTTTGCCTTTAATGCTCGAAAGAGAAGATTTAGATCGCTAGGAATAATAAAAATTGAGTATTATGTATTGATAAGATATTTATGATGATGGTTTTTGATCATAATTATTTTAATGTTATTGTCGGGTAATATATTTTATTACATATTAATTTTATTGTAAATAATCTTTTATTGTAATAAAAGATCATGTAGATGAATAAATTCATGTGTTTCTATTTGTGAAAAATCTTATCTGTAATGATATTTAAAATATAATTTTAAATAATGGAAAAATTTAAAGAAACTAGGTGAAGTGGCATTCTGCCTTTTTAATTTAAATAAAGAATAAAATTAAAATTAGGCATAGCAGTTTACAAATAATATCTGCAATTCAATTATTAAAAATATACATGATTTATTTGAGATTCAGATAGATTTAGAATAACTAGAAAGAAAACAAAGTTAGCAACTATAACTTCTATTTTATGTGTTACTTTAAAATAAGTTTTAAATTTACGAGAATTTAAATAAGTTGACTGTTGTGGCTCCATGAGTTTAAAAAATCATAAAGTAACCAAAATTATGTCAGATACAGTATATATAAAATACAGACAATTATTTTACAACTATTTTATTGCTGTGTTATTAAATATTCTATTTTTCCCATTTTATTTATTTTTTAACTTAAACGATTAATTTAAAATGGCTGCCATAGATACTGTCATAAATAAGAAATTTGTTCTCACGAAACGCTTAATAAAATTAAAATAAAGCTATATTTGTAATTACCAAATACCTTAAAAAGCACTGTTAATTATATTAATATTGTTACAACAACAATAACCATTATTAATTATATCATTATTATTTTTTTTCGTTAAACCATCCCGCCTATATTTTCGGTGGCTCTGACATCGGAAACAAAACTGTCAAAACTGTCAAAACTGACACATCAGTTACTAGCGAAGTATTTTGCTAAATAACTAAATTAAATTATAAGTATTTTGTGAAAAACTCGAACCAGTGAATAAAAAAGATGCATTCTAACACACAAATAACATTTTCTAAAGAGTAAGTACTTACAAACGATATATATTTGTGAAAATAATAAGTTTGCACACATTTTTGACATTCCGCCATTTTTTCACGAACCAGGATTACCGTTGATATCCACAAATGCAGGATCGTAGTAATAGAATTAATAAAATACAAGTAGTGTTAAAGTGAAATTGTAGCTGGTTAAAGTGATTTATAATTTGTGAAAATGTATAGATATCGATTTAGGAAGATGGACAGGTAGTTTTATAATACAACAAATAAAGTAACATTTTATGGACAAACTGAGGGCCGCCATATTTCTGTTAACTTCACGTTCAAAACATACAAATGTCATTTGGACGTTTTTAAAATACAAATGTAATATTAGTGTTGTTTATTTATAAAAAAAATTAGTTGTAAGTAGCATTTTGACTTAAGGTAAGTTGCACAAATTTTCAGATTTGTATAAATAATCGACTTAATCGATAAGAATTTAGATAAAAATGTTCTGTTAAATTTGAGGTTAGTTTCTAAATTAAATTTCGCTAAAAACTGATCAATTCGATTTCCAGTTAATATCTCTCAAACAAACTTATAATATTTGTACTAGCATTAATTAAATTTATTTAACACATTTCGTTCTACTTCTTGTTCAAAAAATTATTTTATTTAAGTGTGCAAGTCAACGGTAATCAGTACGAAACAATGCTCAGAATATGAGAGGTCTTGAATGAATATTTGTAATTAAATCACATTGCGTAAAGCCTCAATATTTTTATGAGAAGACATCAAGTTCCTAAACTATTTTATTTTTTGTGATTTTTTTTAGCTGAACCAGGTCCATATTAATCATTTTGGGAAATGATGATTTAAACCATAAATTTTACTACTATGCAAAGTTGCATTAAAATCGTTGCAAAAAAATTTAAGCAACAGCTAATTATAAAAAAACAACTTGACCGATTGTCATGAAAAACAAATCAACGTCAGTCTTTATCAAAAATGGCTTTAAAAATTTTAAAATCGGTACAGCCGTTTTTGAAGAATCAAATTTAGAAATAGATACAAATTTCTACTTCCAGTTTTCACTACTAAAAAAATTCTTTCTCCTAGGGACTTGGGCGAAGGACTACCAGAAGTCGAAAAGGTCCGCTTCAAAAATAGGTTCTCAATATCAGATGACGAAAGTAGTGAAGAGAGCACCTCAGACGACTCAGGAAGCGATTCATCTTCATCAGATTCTTCAACCGAAGACGAGAGACAATCAAGAGAAGGTCGCAAAGTCCTCGTCATGCCCGAACCAGTTAACGACAAGTAATAAATAATACAAATTATTTCAATAAACTTGTTTCATTATTTGCGATTATTTGCACTACAATTATTTATGAGGAACGGGATGATATATTCTTCCGATCCTGACATTTTTATTAACTCACGATTTATACCACTATTTAACCTTAAAATGTTTTGACATGACACCGGAAATTTTAACGAAATGCTTCACGCTTTCGGTGACGTACGCACGTATAAAGTCACGCATCAGAATCGACCCGTATAGAAATCATATCATCGAGAGCGAATGACTCTCACTTGACCTTGCCGTAATTTCCGTTGCATTTGAACGGATTTACACCCATGTCGCGCCTAAAGAAGTTTTACTTCAATAAATACTTCTAAATAATTGCCTTCAATTTTAAATTGTCCATTTATATTTTCAGGGCTTATAGAGATACCAGGGAATGGGTGGAAAAGGCCACAAGACACAGTCAAAAATTTGTAACGGATCTTCGAAAACATGAAGCAGGTAATGAGTTAGATTCGTGGTCTGCTTCGAGTAGCAGAAGGTCGATAGATGATCCTGGACGAGTACCAGAGATTTGCGAAATGCCATTGACTGACGATGGCAGTGAGTAGTTATTGCGAAAAGAATCATTATTGCAGGGCAAAAAATAAAAAAAAAACTATTTTTAATCCAGTTTTATATTCAAAATCTTCTGGTTTTCCTTATCATATTTATTAACATTGCTTGTTTATTTTTAAAGAAGTGAAACACACCGACCAGGTTTGGGACAGGGCTGTGATCCATTATATGGCAAAAGAAGTTGGACTTCGAAATGGACACATGAAAGTTCCAAATCTTGATTTTCCTGATACAGAACATGGACGAGAACTCAAAAAATTGCACAGGTAAATAAAGAACACAGGTCTAAGAATTGCATCTACCCCGAAAAGATCATGTGTTTATAATACAGTAGAACTCCAATTATCCGAATTAATGGGGACCGGGACCCATTCGGATAATCAAATATTCGGATAATCGGAGTTTTATTTGAAATTGCCATTGGAGAGAAAAAAAGTTACGTTTTGATATTGCATTATTTTTTTTATTGAATTAAATGAAAGAAACATGACATTTTCACATGTTTTAAATATAAATAAAATGTACTTATGTACAAGTTTAGAAATAAAAATCATTGTTTTGTAAACATCTCCGTCAAATCAAAACAAACAATGTGCCTACACTGGCTTTGCTGGTGGAAGAATAATAGCGCACTTAGACTTTTTTTGGACATTTTTTTCTGAAAGTGATTCGGATAATCGGCGATTCGGATAGTCGGAGTTCGGATAATTGGAGTTCTACTATAATTGGATAAAATATAATTAATTATGTCGCCATCTAACGGTGTGCTTTTACAAAAAACCAAAACCTGGTAGGGGGGCTTTTGACTCGCCATTTTGAGCTTTTAATTTTATTCTTTTTTTATTATTATGTAAAATATAGTTGTTAATAATACATGGCTAAGACAACATCTACGTTTCATTTGAGTTTATTATTCAATAAGAGACAACTATATCAAAATATTACTATTATAGCTCTATGTAATTGTTGACTCTGAAAATGGATATAGACTTCCTTTTGATCTATGTGGGTGAAAAGAACTTTCGTACCAAAGGTGCACTTTTAAGTCTTATCAGAAAACCGATAGCAACAACTTGGTTGTATCAGCAATTTACCAATTTTTTCCCGATTTTAGTTACATGGTGAAAGGTTTCGACGCAGGCAGAGCTGAAGGACTAAAATTAGTACAGAAGTCTTTGCAAGTTGCAGCAGGCAATTTTTTTGCACATTTAATTGCCCACATATTATAATTGTAGATTTACAATAATATAATAATATTATATTCAGATATGGGCGTTTTGTCTAAAGAAAATGGAATTTTCCAAATCAAGACACTCCCCGGTAAGTTAATAGAATTAACAAATATAATATAAATTTAGGGGCCAATTCTGCGGTAAAAATATGCTATCTTATACTCCTTTCTTGGTAATAAAAATTGTAAAATTGCTATCAGGCGTATTTAAATATAAACAAATCTAGAAAAATGTTATCATAACTGCATCATTATGATGCGCGATTATAATATATGGCTTTATATGTAAAACGCCTGCTCGTACAGCAAATATAGCATTTCACAGTTTATAGTACCAAGAAAGAAGGATAAGATAGCGTTGTCATGTTACCGCATAATTAGCCCCTTAGTAAATAATAATTTAGATTGTAATTTCCCAAAGTGTCTACCATAAGACCAAATGCTAAACTTTGCAAGTTTTCTAATAAAATTTTGAGTTACAAGAGACTTGGTTAGAATTTGGTCCAAAGACATCAATTGACACTTTCCATGAGCTCTGCAGAATTCATTTCTATAATTTGCATTCCTTTACTCCCCTTCTTGGGGTCCTTTCCCCAAAATTGCATTTATATCTTCTGACCCAGGAAAATCAGCGATCGAGACCATAGACTATATCATTCGCTACTGTGTTGTAGCGATGTACATCGACGACCTCAGGACGAATGGAAGGACCAACCAACCAGCCGCCAACCAGCAGCAGCAGCAGAGGGCAAAAAATGGTAACGACGCCGCCTGCATCGACCTGGACCAGCTGGTCACCAGGCTGAACCAGAAGAAGAGGAAGAGAGTGGCCGAATCGGAGTCTAGCGAATCCAGTCGGAGTCGGAGGCGCTATAGAAAGAAGAGGCGCAAATCCAAGAAACGATCCAGCAAACGTAAGATGAAAGGATGGTAGATGGAAGTAGTAGTTTTGTAATAGATTTAAAGGGTATTCTAGTGTAGAGCCTTGAATTTTAGGTCATTTCTAAATTGTCGCAAAAGAAAGCAATTAATGTTTTTACTATCCATTTTTACCACTTGTTTATTAATATTATTAAAATACAAAACAAAAATAAAAAAATAAAAAAGTTGAAAATTGTAAAAACTGGCAACTGATGAAATGGGTGGTTTCGAAAAATTGGCGCCTCAGTCTTGACATGATTTCAGCCCTCCTAGCCATCGGAAATGCAAAAAATAAAAAGATTATTAATCTACAATGATGTCGCAATCGCCCGAACTAGCGATGAGTAAAAAAAAAATTTTTTTACAAATTGGCGACTGTTTGAAAAAAAGTGTTTTTTTACTGTTTTTTGAGTTTCTCGAATTTTTTAAAAATAGTAAAAATTGGAATTTGGGGATAATCCTAGTTCGGGCTATAGATAGGTCTATAAACAAGACTCTCTGAATATTTCAAGTAAATCGGTCGATTAAAACTCGAGAAATCGTGTCAACAGTACTGAAAAAGTCTGTTCTGAGAAAAACGCATTTAAAGTTTTGCGTGAAGCCAAACCAGTATGGAGACCGAGTCAATAAAATGCCTATATCTCTGTAAATAATTCAAATTTTCAAAAACTTTTTCGTACCCATATTCTTAGATAGTTAAACTTTGAAAATATGAAATAAAAAAAATCGATTTTTTTTAATTTCTACACTAGAATACCCTCTTAAGAAACCAATTCTTTGATGATATAGGATATGTAAGAGTAATGCTATGTTTCCATTTTATCTGAGATTTGGCCCCTTATTTAATTATAGAATACTATAGAGGCAGGTCCAGCCGTTAAGGAGATACAGAGCTAAATGTGCAAAAAATGGCAGTGAACTAAGCGTCCGATTTGAATGATCTAAAAAACTTCTTGTATTGAAGAAAACAATTGCTTTTGAGGATAAAAAATTATTACATCTTTTTTTATTTTCCATAAAATATTTTTGTAATTTTTTTGGATTAAAAATTCAAAAAATTACCCAGGCTAAGCACAGTCTAAGCGCCACTCTGGTACAAATGTTTACCCAAGTGCTTTTAGACTGTTTATGTACTGTCGCGAGACTATACGGGAGCACTTTTTCAATTTTGTGTAAATTAGACAACTATTTTTTTTTTCAAATTGAATTCGAAATGAAATGACGATTATTAATGTTCTGGAGATAAATTGATTGATTTATGATTATGATTTGATTTGCTCAGATATAACAAGTTAGCAAAAATAATGAAGGTTACACTATTTGTGATAATATATTTGAAGACGTTTAAAACTCGAATTAATTACGGTACGGAAAGTTCCAGCAATTTGCCTTAAGGCACGATGCCATGCGCCCCTCTAGATAATTCTAAATTTATATTCTATTTATTTATTATTTTTCTCTTTTAGGTTCAAAACGAAGGAATCACAAAAAATACAAGAAGTCGAAAGAAGGAGAAACGTCCACGAAAAAAATACCATCGTTTTGTCCAGCGACTCGGATTGAACAAATTTATGATACACCACTGTTTTATTTAAGATTTATTACTTTTTTAAATAAATAGATAAATAAAAATTAATTATTAAATTAATTATTAGTTAAAATAATTAATAGTTGTTTTGGATATTAGATTAATCAGAGCAAGCATCGAGAACGTTCCTAATGCCCTTTTATAATGAATTATTATAAAAATCAAATAATAAATTCATTCTTATAATAATATATTAAAAATTTGATTTTGATATGATATTTTACAGATATTATTTGCAAAATTCTATATTTATAAAATTGTACTTAAATGCATTCGATAGCAATTTATCAGTGTATTAAAATGAAGATATAAAATAAAATATATAACGATGCTTGGAATTAAACATAAATTAGAAGGAAAAATTGTTGGAATTGATACATTTTTAAATGCATATAAATTATTTTATTTCATTTATTTATGTAAAGAAACTTAATTATTAATTATTATTTTTGTAACTAAGCTCTACATATATTTTACCCGATAAAGATTATTTATTTTATTTATTAAGTAGATATTATAATAGACAAGTGTTTGTTCACAATACTCTGTGGTCCTTCACCCATTTTTATTATTTTGTGTCTATTATTTAAATAAACATTGATTTAAATTTAAATGTATTATGAATGTTTCTTAGGCTCCTTTCTGATTGTTGTATTGAAATTAAGTTCATAAATAAAGAAATAAATTCCTTGTGCCCCTCTAATGCAGAGTCAATTTTGAATTATCGTGTCTTTATGGGGGCACAACACGAAAAGTGTTAAATCGAACCTTTAGATAGAAATATTTGGTATTTGTGTGGTCTTTTGTGTTATTTGTAGTTTTCATTCTTTTCGGAGAATGTACGATGCGGGTGGAACTAAATAATATATATATATATATATATATATATATATATATATATATTACATATATGGATTAATAGCATTATAGGTTCAAAGGGTCAGAATCGTGTGGTCACGACGAAAAACGTTTTTTGTTCATTTCAAGTCGAAGATGACATAAGTCTGTATGTCGAAACGTTTGAGAAAAGTGCAGAATCTATAAAATATTTTCTCTTTTTATTTAATGTACTGCACTGAAGAATTTGGCACATATATATCACAAGCACTAAAAGCCTGTTATTTGTGTCGGCATTTGTATATGAATAAACTGCCAATTTGTTACCATTTTAATGATAAGGTGTCAAAAGTAGGATTTACAGGTGAAATTCACTTTAGCACTGCTATTATGTATTTAACAGGAATTTTTAAAGATTTATCTGATAATTGCATCTTAAGAGCCGCCGTATCATATGAACAAAAATATATGATATAATAATCAGTTATGACTTCTATAAACATTCAATTGAAATTTTTAACATCCCGTAGGGTAGTTATAGTAATGGGCCGAAAATCGAAAATGAAAGTTTGTGCATTTCTCGACGTTTTGAAGGTTTCTGAACATTTTCCTGGTATACCTCAGAAAAAATGGATGTGTGTGTGTGTGTTATGTCCGCATTTTTTCGTCCACGTTTTCGGGCGCACGGATCAACCGATTTGAATGGTTTAAAAAGCATTCGATCCCTATTGATAGGGAGATGTGCTGATTAGTTTTTGGTAAAGGCAGGTCCCGCCATTTCGAAGATACAGAGCTAAATGTGCAAAAAATGGCAGTTTTTGAGTGAACTATGCGTCCTATTTGAATGATCTAAAAAACTTTTTGCGTGTATAGACAAAACAATTGCTTTTGAGGATAAAAAATTATTATATCTTTTTTTATTTTCCATAAAATATTTTTGCAATATTAGATTAAAAAAAATTCAAAAAAAATACCCAGGTTAAGCACAGTCTAAGCGCCACTCTGGTACAAATGTTTCCGCAAGTGCGTTTAGACTGTTTATGTGAAATTTGGTGAAAACTATTGAAAAATGTGAAAATGCCGCTAAAGCTAAGCACAGTATAAGTCAAATAAGTCGCACAGAATTATTTGCAAATGCGTTTAAACTGTGACTATGCGGGAGCACTTTTTCGATTTTGTGCAAATTAGACAACTAAACTATTTTTTTGAATTGAATTCGAAATGAAATGACGATTGTTAATGTTCTGGAGATAAATTGATTTATGATTTACTCAGATATAACGAGATAGCAAAAATAATGAAAGTTACAGTATTTGTAATAATATATTTGAAAACGTTTAAAATTTCTCGAATATTTCATTACGGTACGGGAAGTTCCTGCAATAATCCTTAAGGCACGATACCATACATCACTAGTTTCATTTTTAATATCAGTTCGGAACTTTTGGCACACACACACACACATGCAGTTTCCAATTTTAGTGTCAAACTATTCGGAATAACTTGTAACGTAGAGACAACGCAAAGTTAAAAAACCGGGAAGTCATAACATTTTATTCTAATTGATAATTGACAATTATAAAATTTATTTTTTGCTTAAATTCATATTTATTTATAGGAACTGATCGTTATAACGTCTATAATCGTCTGTAGATATATGTCTCTACATACTTTGCCAGAAATGTGTTTTAAGTGAAAACTGTTAAATGTTATAAATGAGATATATTCGATTCCATATATAGACATACATATATATGTATAAAATTCTGCTCTGAATTCTTATAAGTTACCTACGATTATCTACAAGACATGATTGATGCTCTTGTCATTCTCAAAGCACCAGTTCGTTAGAGCCAACTGATATTTTTTTAATTCTACAATATATATATATATATATATATATATATATATACTATTAGTTATAAATATTTGTAGTAAATATTCATTGTGTGTGGTATTGATTGATTTGTTACCCATCAGCAAATTAGCAAACGTGAAATAAAACCAATGGTGTCCGCACGCGAACCCAAAAGGGCTACTATTGATTACTATCGATTTATAAAATGCAATGATTGTAATTGCTGTTATATTGGAGAAAATTCTCTGTATATTTAAAAAAAAATGAACCATCGAATTCACTATGGTCTATAAACGTAATATTAATTTTAAAAACAATTTTAGTACAAAAACGATCAATTTGAAATTCAAAATAAAACGAAAATGACTTTCCTGATAAGCGAACTGAAATTCAAAAAAAATCTGTTATAACATTTGATGACACACATCACGAAACGTTTAAATAAAGAGGTAACTAGTTGGTTTGGTATTTAGCCTTGAGGCAAGTTACATGAACTTCCCGATATGTGTAAATAATCGACTTAATAAAAAAAATGTGTAAATAATATACTTCATCAATCCTTCTTTAAAAAAACGATAATAATTTTAGCAAACTTTGACGAATTTTTAAAATTAAACTACTTGTCGTAAGGCCGTAATATTACAGTAAGTTCTATAAGACCATGATGTATATCGCCAAAAAAAGTTCCATGAAAATTGGCTTAAATTTTTTTTTCAACAGTTAATTACAAGAAAACGGTTTGGTAGATTTTCACCTAAAATTAATCAGTACCATTCCCAACTAATATCTTTCGAACAGTTTTTGATTTTTTAAAATCGGTTCGGTAGGATGAGCTTAAATGTGGACGAAAATTTAACAACTTTTTTCAACAGTTAATTACAAGAAAACGGCTCGGTAGATTTTCACCTAAAATTAATCAGTATCATTCCCAACTAATATCTTTCGACAGTTTTTGATTTTTTAAAATAGGTTCGGTAGGATGAGCTTAAATGTGGACAAACACTTTTTTTCAAATTACAAAGAAACGGCTTGGCAGATCGTTGCACAAAACTGACAAACGATATTCCTCACCGAAATACATCAAATGGCTTTTAAATTTCTAAAATCGGTTCAGGCATTTTTGAGAAAACGTCGATCAAAAATCTAATTTTGACAAATGCCAAAAAGACCATACTGATTTTTGCAAACTTTGACGAATTTTTAAAGCTGAACCAGTTGTCGTAGGGCCATAATATTTTAGTATGATCTAGAAGACTATGGTATCTATCGTCAAAAAAATAATCATAAAAATCGTCGAAATTTTTTTTTTAAAAACTTTATTACAAGAAAACGGCTCGGCCGATCTCTACCAAAAACTAATCAGCACGATTCCCAACCAATATCTTTCGAACGGTTTTTGAATTTTCAAAATCGATTCAGAATTGCGGGCTAAAACGTAGACGAAAATTTTTTCACTTTTCTGCGATTTATAAATAAACGGCTTGGCCGATCGTCGCACAAAACTGACAAACAATAGTTCTCGTCGAGATACATCGAACGGCTTTTAAATTTTTGAAATCGGTCCAGCCGTTTTCGAGAAAACGTCGATTTACGGCAAAAAATCTGTTCACATACACGCACACACACACATACACACACACACACACACACACACATACTTTTTCCAAATTTGGTCTCATTCGATTCAGAATGGCTTGAAACGTCGAGAAAACATAAAATTAGCAATTCGGATTTTTTGATGAAAACATAAACTTCTCCTTCGGGAAGTTAAAAATTATTTTATTGATAATTATCAATAATTAATTAACAAATTTTGTGAATAAAGTTCAGGCATTACAAACAATTATGCCAAAATCCTCAATTTTTTACAAACTATCTCCATTTCTCGTCACGTATCTTTCCCTCATACACAAACACGTTTTCCTATATTTATATTTTATTATCACATAAATTATGACTTTAAAGTCCACCCGCTATTCCTACATAATAGTTTTTTTTCCTAAAGCATTTTATATTCATTTAAATGGCTTTTTATTGAGATAAACTTATTTACATATTTAAAATTCAATAAAGGCCTCTTCGAGGGTGCACACTGTATCATAAAATATGTCATTTCATTCGATTTATAAATGCATAAAAAATAATTGAATAAGATTAGATAGTAAAGAGAAATATATATATATATATATATATATCTATGCATGGTATAGTTATATACAGGTATAGTTAGTTTATTATATAAATATTATGACAATATCTTTCACTAAAATGTTGAAAAAATTCTTCGTGTGTATACAAGTTGCCACCTGTTGAGATGAAGGTACCAAAAAAGGTGCTTATTTCTTTTTAAGGCTTTCACACGAATATGTGTGGTTAATATTATTTTAATTTAATTAGCATCCTTAGCTCTTAAAAAAATTATATATGATTTTATTTTGGTTATGAAATTAGAATTGATATGATAATTATGTTGACAACTTCACACTGGAGTTCCTTATTATGAAGACACAAAAATAGGAATCAAAATAATGTAATAGGCTATTGTCTAATTGTTAATAAATAGTGCATATTCTTTTTAGAAATACGAATCAAATTTATAAAAAGCAAGAAAAATTAAATAGGATTCACTTGCAAGTTTATTTTTGAAATAGAATTTTTTTAGAAGCCAACTCTCCATCATATGTAACTACTGAAGTTAGTAACGCATGGCTTCCTTAAATTCTGATTCGCCATTGGCCGACAATATCGTTATTTAACTAGAGTTGACGGGATTGGTCGGTTCTTTTATCTATGGGTCGCTTAATGTTTCAAAACAGAAAAATCGATATTTTTGATTCAATTAATGAAAAAATGTAGCCATTTTGTTACTGAAATGTTAACAAAAGTATAGAATACATTTTTAACTAAAAACATAGAATACATATTTAACTAAAAGTCTAATTTAATCTTATATTCAGCATAAGCATAAAAACGATAAATTTTTGAACAAATATTTGTAAAATTTAACCTGAACATATATTTTCTTATAAAATATATTATGTGTCACTTATTCGATTCGCCATTGGACGAAAATATTATAATTTAACTAGAGTTGACGCGATTGGTCGGTTAATGTTTCTAAACAGAAAAATCGATATTTTTGATTCAATGGATAAAAAACTTACGGATGGCAATTGTCAAACCATGATAAAATTGAAATGTCAAATATAAATTTAATTTAAAAGGAAATAAAGTTCATCAAAAATTTATACAAATGTCCGAATATCCATTTTGTAACTGAAATGTCAACAAAAGTATAGAATACGTTTTTAACTAAAAATATATAACACATATTTAACTAAAAGTCGAATTTAATCTTATATTCAGCAATAAGCAGAAAAGCGATACATTTTTGAACAAATATTTGCAAAATTTTAATCTGAATATATATTTTCTTATAAAATTTATTATATGTCACTTATTCGATTCGCCATTGGACGAAAATATCGTCATCATTTAACTAGAGTTGACGCGATTTGGTCGGTTAATGCTCAAACATCAAAAGGAAAATCGATATTTTTTGACAAAAAAGTTTTACCTCAATCGCGTGTAACCTTTAATGATTATTTTATTAATTATAATACATATTTTGAACATCTCAGTCTGGTATCAGAGTTAGGTATCAATATCCATACATAGTATGTGTAGATATATTATCTAAACCCTCAGTGTATTACATCTTTCTAAGTCCATTCTAATTAATTAGGCATGTCCCCATGGTTTTCTTAGAATAAATAGCATATGTGCCGTATTTTGTGTGATTCACTACTGGTTTAGTAAGAGTATGTATAAAATGTAGTCCAAAAGATGTGGGCGTCTTCAGGAATGCAGTCTTTTACTCTTTTTGTGCTCCGGTGAAATTAAAAAAATCAAAATAACGTTTACTTGTCAAACGCATCTGGAGATAAAGAAGACTTTTATATCTATATTTAATTTATGATTAATTAGCAGGTACAATCGAAAATTAAATGAACCACAAATAATTTTTATATTTTTCTATTTACTTTACATAATGCCTCTCATCAGGTTTCGGACACTTGACCTTAAGTCATCATCAGACTGTTCAAATAAATTTCATTTTTTCGTTCATTTCAATTTTTTCGTATTTTCTGTCCCATTGTTTAGAAAGCACTCATTAGTACTCGAACTACTACTGGTTTCGGAATAATTTATAATAAATAATGTAAAACTGTGTACACAAAAATGAGTATTTACTCTTGAGTAAATTAGCCATGGCGGAGTCAAAAGTTAAATATAAAAAAAATAATAAAAATTATCAAGATTGTAATATGTGTGAAACCAATCGTAAATTTTTGCGTATTTTTTGTTGTTTTTGTAAGAAATTTGGAATTAAGAAATTATCCAAATAAACGTTATAAAAGATCCTTCACAATGGTCTTTTGAATTTTTCTTAAAAATGTAGTATGGTCGTTAATGTGTTCCTCTAGCATAGTTTTATATTGTTTAAATTGTTTTTTTATTTTGTAGTGGTTTTATTAATTTTGGCTCGTTTCCCAATATAAATAAATTGAATTGCAATCTGAACAATTAATTTGATAGAACGAGACTGATTGAAGGCTGGGACTGTTAGCCAAATGTATGGATTTTAAAATATTTTTTTTGAGAATTTATTAATAATATGTACGATTATTAAACTCTCAATATATACATCTATATACACATTTATAAATATATAGGTGAGCATAAAACATAAAATCATACACAAGCCGAGTAAAGGGATTAACTTAAGCATATTTATCATATGCTTAGTTTGACATATATATACATATATATAATATATATATATATATATAATGCATATATATTATACATATATATATATGCATATATATATATAATATATATATATATATATCACATATATAAGTATTTTAATACAGTTTCTTGTCAGAATGATTGGCTGACAGTGACTTAGCAGCGTTTTCTGTTTATGAATAAATAAAACTTTGAATTAAGATATGAATATTATTAGTAATATAATATATAATATATAAATATATATATATATATATATACAAACATAGTGTGACTAAGAAAAGTGACATTGCACTTTAGCCTTGTAAATTGCATTTTTGTTATAAATTTTTACATAACTTATGCCCTATATTTTCCATAAATACATACATACATATATACATTTATATATATATATATACAGATTTAAGGTAAATGTATATCTTATTCTTGAAAATTAAATTAAATTGATGGTGCACATATAACAATTGAGCAATAAACACAATCTTACAAATAAAGAACAATATATCTACATATGTATGTATGTATGTATGTATATATGTATGTATGCATGTATGTATATATATATATATATATACATATATCTAATCCTAATTCGTCTGTCGCAATGTTTTTCGATAAAGAGAGGTGCTATAAAATAAAACAAGTCGAAAGAAACATAAAGCACGAGGAAGAACACGAAAATTGACCATTTTGCGTTGGCGTTTAAATACATCAGTTCCCACAGATTTTTTATTGAATTCTTCTCCAAAATCTATTCTTATGTAAAATTCGGTGATTTCAACTTAAATCTTCTGGATTTAATAATATAAAAGAAGTATTTCTTGCACAATGTTATAAAACTTATGTTTAAATTTGAATGCAAACTTTTTGACAGGTCAACAAGAATCAAAATGGCCGACTTTAACAAAATTGATAATATAAATTATATTAAATACAATTAAAATTACGAATTATTCCTTTCTTCATTCTAATTACATACCTTCTATCTTAATACTCTTCTAATGTCTATTATCGTATTTGTCTATTAAATTCAACGTAATATCCAAAATATCGAAAATCGTTTAATTCTAACCTCCATTAACTCCAAATGAAAAGACCTTCAATTTTTGATAAATCCTAAGATTCCGTAGAAATATATATATCTAGATATTTATGATAAGATTTCATGTATATATTTTAATATTAATGATATATTTTAATAATTAAAAGCAAATCTTTAATGACGCACTTTTCGAAATGTCAAATAATAATAAAGATGGCGGACATTAACAAATGTCATTATAATATATTAATTATTAACTAAGTATTATAATTAAGAATAATTTCCCACATACCTTCAATCTTAAAACTTCTGTTATTACCATTATCCTATTGGTTTAATCAAATTCAATTTTGTTTTTATTTTCAAAATATCCAGAATCGTTTAACCCTATCCTCCTCCATTTAATTAATAAAATCAAAAAGTACCTTCGAATTTTTAATAAATCCTAAAGATCCGAAGTAAATCTTATAGATTTACTTATACAAAAATATATTTGTTGCACATGTGTTAAAAACTTATAATAATATTTTAATAATTAGCAGCAAATTGTTAACGAAGCAAACATTTCGAACTGTCAAATATTAATGAAAATGGTGGACATTGATAAATGTCAAAAATACTATAATTATATTTTATACTTACCTTCATCGTAATACTTGCTTATTACCATTATCGTCGTTGTCTATTAAAATTCAAACTATTTCCAAATATTCAGAATCGTTTCCCTATCCCTCCATTTAATTGATAAAATCAAAAAGTACCTTCAAGTTTTTATTAAAAGCCCAAAGATCGTTTTTAAGATATTGCGTATAATGATGCCTATAAGAAAAAAGTAAAAAGGTACAAAAGGTAAATCACGAAACGTATTTAGATAAAAACCCTTTATCTTAATCGGACAAACTCATTTAACTGACGAACGTCGAAGGTCGACGACAGAAATTTGAATCTTGGGAAACGGAATTATTATACAATATGTAAAACAAATTATGAAGTAGATACTTTAATATTATTTTAATTAGATAAATTATATTTTGTTAATAAATTCGAAATTACGCGGTAACATTTTATGGCCAACTTCAATGCAAGCGTGCACAACGTTGAATGTGAAATTCAAATAATTTTTCTAAGACTGTTAATTAAAGTTTATAAACATATTATTATTCATATTTAGATAAATTGAAATCACTCATAAGCACTATTTATAAATACGTATTCGTAACTAAAATAATGCCATAAAAACCAAATATTAAATTCATATTGATTCAAAAAAATATGTCCACTTAATCCAAGAATTTGTATGAAATAATCAAATAAAAAGATTAATATATTCTGAATCTGTTAATTAGATATAATTAGACTTGATTAGACTTGTTAAATTCTTCAAATTTTTGGAATTTAATTTATAAATCATTTGCAAACGAAGGAAATTAATATCATTTTATTCAAAATGGCCGCTTGCCAGTGGCCATTTTGAAATCTAACTGTCATTTAAAAAGTTGAAGGTAAACGTTGCGTTTTGTGCTTTAAGATAAGAAAACTTTATAATTAATTATTTTGAACATTAATTTTGTACTAAATAAAACTATAACGTCATAATAGGTCCACAAATAATACAATTCAACTATCAACAAAGAAATGTATTAAATATTAATGGTTAAAGTAAAAGTTGACATAACCTACAACAATATTT
>NW_020537607.1:0-20312 GCF_003426905.1 Ctenocephalides felis
TTGCATTTCTCTATTTTAATTATGTTCTTAATGAATGATTAAACTAATATTAAACCGTTTGTATAATTTATATAAACCGTTTATATAGAATATATTTATATGGAAACCGTTTATATAAAATCTTGATTTATGTCTATTGGTGTACTTGTTTTTATTCTGTTATATTTAATTTTGAGTATTAATTTGCATTTCTTATTTTAATTATGATTTTTAATGAATGATTAAATTAATATTAAACCGTTTATATAATTGTCAAAACCTATCAAGCAGCTATCATGTTGCAATCAACGAACGTTTATACTATTTGTATTTACAATTTCGTATCTATATTTATGAAACTCTGCTTGAATTATTTACACAATTATGAATCTTATAAAAGTTTCATGTCAAACATTTATAGTTCATAATTTTATACCAATTAATCAACAAATCCCATCTCAAGTTTTTCTTGATTTATAAGTGGCTCACAAAAAAATCTTCTAGATGGAAATAAGTAATAAGGCACCTTCCTTTACTTATAATCAACAACTCTAAATACAAACTGCCAAAAATTAACATAATCCATTGTAAAAATTAAGTAATCCGAGCACAGTCCTCCATCACCCACAGCACCTAATTCTGTATTTAATGGAGACATTCAAAAAGTGTCCGCACATCAAAACCTCTCGTATTCGTGTTGAATTCAGAGGAGAAAATGGAAAGAAGAAAGTCATTACTCATAATGGCGTTGGGTTTTATGCCATTAGTAAATTCTATTTATTTTTTCAAGGCTGTGCATTAAATTCATAAAAGGGATTCAACGAGTTCTGCAAAAACTTCAGGTTATATTACACAACTATTGTTTTACGGGTCAGAGTTTTTGCGAACAGCTTTTTACGAGGTGATTTCAGATTTCTTTACCCTGGTTTTTAGTAGATCATAAAACACAAGCAGAGAGGTGAACGCTCTTAACCCGATATTAAAATATATAAGAACGTTAATAGTATTTTATATTTAGATATAAAACTAAAATTTCTTTACAAGTTATCTATTGCAACTCTTCCTGAAAGCCTGGAACGATTACGATACTTTTGTAGGAGATCAAGTTCATTTGTCAATAATTCAGATTAATGTTCCTAAAATTCAAGGGGTCCATGTCAGTGAAAAAAAACAATTTAGAGTCTTTGAAATGAAAATGTGGGGTCCACGGTAGTGGTTCGCAGTACACAATGTTAATATAAATTTTGACTAAAAAAATATAGTGCGTTATATACTTATATCGTTATATCCGATCATAAAACATAAAATTGTAAATTTGATTGATAAAATAAACATGACTAATATAATCGTATACAAAGTCAATAAAACAATAATAACAATAAAAAAATCACTTACACTATACAATCTATAATAAAGCTATTTGGTAATGATATTTTGCCTTCAGGCAAGTTACATGAACTTCCCGATATGTGTAAATAATCGATTTAATCAATAAAAAATAAATTAATTTATGAGTGATTAAAAGTATTCCGTGTGGATTTATAACACATATTTGAAAACGAACGAACACGTGAACTCGGAGTATTTTTTAAAAGCAAATTTTCAAAAATCAATAATTTTTATAATTGAACCAGTTTCTGTAGGACTTTAATGATTTAGTGTGTTCAATAAGACTAAGTACTTTTATTGTTAAACCAAGTACATCGTCTAATTTTAATTTAAACAAACGTCAAAAATACTACTCATTTTCTCAAACTTTGATGAATTTTTAAAATTAAACTGCTTGTCGTAAGACAGTAATACTTCAATAAGTTCTATAAGACCATGATATATATCGCCAAAAAAGTTTCATAAAAATCGGCTTTCAACAGTTAATTACAAGAAAACGGTTCGGTAGATTTTCACCTAAAACTAATCAGTATCCCAACTAATATCTTTCGAACAGTTTTTGAATTTTTGAAATCGATTCGGTAGTATGAGCTTAAATGTGGAAAAAAAGTTTAAAACCTTTTTTCAAATTGCAAAGAAACGGCTCGGCAGATCGTCTCACAAAACTGACACACGATAGTCTTTATTGAGATACATGAAATGGCTTTTTAATTTCTGAATTCGGTTCAGGCGTTTTTGAGAAAACATTGATCAAAGGTCTAATTTTGACAAATGCCAAACTGAAATTAAACAACTAAGGGCCGTAATATTTTAGTATGATCTATAAGACTATGGTATCTACCGCCAAAAAAAAAATCTTTACCAAAAACTAATCAGCACGGTTTCTAACCAATATATTTCGAACAGTTTCTGAATTTTCAAAATCGATTCAGAATTGCGGGCAAAAACGTGGACGAATTTTTTTTTCACTTTTCTACGATTTACAAAGAAACGGCTTGGCTGATCGTCGCGCAAATTTGATAAACGCTAGTCCTCATCGAGATACATCGAATGGCTTTTAAATTTTTGAAATCGGTCCAGCCGTTTACGGCAAAAAATCTGTTCACATACAGATACACACACACACATACACACATTCAGAATGGCTTGAAACATCGAGAAAACATAAAATTAGCGAATCGGATTTTTTGATAAAAACATAAACTTTTCCTTCAAAAAGTTAAAAATCGTATAAAATACTTAAAAATATACATATAAAGTGAAAAAATGTATATTTCTATAGATTTATAATGAAAAAAATCGATGGCGATTAAATAAGCCCACGACACAAACTATTTTAAGAACCTATGGTCTAGATTCTAGATTAATAATTAATCTAATTTAATATTTAATCTAGTTTTCTATTTCACTATTTTCAATAATATTTTTTCATATTAAAAAATATATGTTAATTTCGTAAAATGAAAATACTATATATCAAGTTAATTTTTTTTCTCTGCTGTATTAAATATTTATTCATGAATGATTTCTTACGTTTCTTCTTGGTATTAAGCTTTGCAAGTTATTTATAAGCAGCTCTATTGTAATCACTTTTTTATGTTATTATTTTTTAATAATCTTTCTGCTTATTCACAAAATTATGTTGTCTGAATTAAAAATACTTTATATCTAATTTTTTTTTATATCTAGTAAATTTCTTATGAATGATATCTTTTTTAGTTCAATATCGGAATACGTTTTTTCTAGGTGAGCTTTGGCAGTTGTTTATAAGCAGCTTTCAAAAGCTCAGCGGAGAAACGCAGTTTCCCAGATTCTTAGTGTAAAAGCGCTTTTTACATTAGAACATAGCTGCACTTACGTTTTTCATACTATGCATGAAATTACTAGAATAATAGCATAGTGGGTAAAAGTGTAATGTATAACAGGATTTTATAAACACGGAAAAAAATCCATAATTTAAAGGAAAGCTTATAATGAAAAAAGGAATAGCAATCCTTTTAAACTATCATACATTGAAATATGTATTTTAATTAGCATTTTGAAGTTGTAAGATTTTCACAGAAATATACTTTAATAATATTATTTGCTGGAAATTTTAACTGGTAATAACTGAATACATTCTAGAATAGAATATGTAAAATCAATATACGAATATTTTCTAGAAATATTTTTTAACTTAGAATACGGTTTTAAATCTTTTTATATGAAAAGCAAAAATTAATAGGTAATAAGTTAAGCTCATTAAGACGCCTAGCAAAGTTCATTCATAAAAACTTTTATCAGAACTTTAATAAAGAACCGGCGTTGTAGAATATAAGAAATGTAATTTTTTCAATAGTTTTTTTCCGGCTTTTGAAAATAAACTTCACATAGACCTAATTCTATAATTTTCTTAGAGTGCATATTTACTTACTTACTTTATTAATAATAAGTAATAACTGTTTTCAAAATATGCCTACTGTTATAAATTTTATCACAATTATTTGAAAGTTTCTAGATCTCAATTCATATTAATTGAATTAGATCGATTATTTACACATATCAAGATCGTCTGGCATAAATTTAAAATAAAATGCCACGAACACTTAGTTTGATTTCAAATTTTTAAATAGAAAAATTAATATAATATAAATTTCGTGGTCAATAAATATATACTTTTTGCGAATTATTGTTTGCCTTTCTATAAAACTAATCGTGTGCCATTCAACTAAATAAAGATTATATAATCGCAGTATATTCTCTTTTAAATTAATTGCACTTAATATTATAACAATTATAACAAAACCTTGGGGGTGCAAATTGAACAAACTTTCCCTTTAGAGCAGCATCATACATTATATATTAAAAGGAAAATAATACAAATTTAAATTTAAGTTAAAATATTACGTTGGGTAGGTTAAATTCCAGAAATAAAAGTTTGAGCAAATGAAAATGTCAAATTAACATAATTGGTCAATTAAAAAATGTCAAAGTCTAGGAAAACAATAGCTTAAAACGAAAATCAATATATAGAATCTGATACTTTGATATTTGTATATTACATACATAATTTTACAATTAATTATTTCTCTAAAGTTTTCAATATTATATAGAATTCTTGAAATGTTTCTACATTTCTAATTTTGTTCATCTGCGGATGTTGACTGGGGTATAAATCCGTACGAATGCAACGGAATTGCGTTATAGCCGAGTCGAGTGACAATGATTCATCATTCGCTCTCGATGAAATCATTTCTATACGGATTGATTGTGATTAGACGTAGTGTATGTGAATAGAGATCAGTCGTTATATGCGTACAGTCATCAATGTTGTCAGTAATGTTGTATGCGTAGTACAAATCTTGATTTAATGACACATGCCTTAGTTATTTTACTCTGTTTCTTGAAAATAATAAAACAAATTAAACATTTGTGCCGTGAACTAAACGTAAGTTTATTGATTAGAAATTATTTCTATATTATTCGTAGTTTCTATAAATATTCGAAGTTTTTAAAATAGGAAATATTTTTTGGCAAAACAGATATTACAGCTGTTCAAAGAATGAGATTATATCGCCAGCAAAAGAGTAAAAAAAAATACAAGCAGTCAATAAATGTATGTTAATTTTAATTACATGAAGTTCTTTAAACATAATTACATGATGAGTGAAGTTGCGAAAATAATTTTTGCTTAGACGTTCTTTAACATTATTCACTGTGCAAACGAATATTATAGAATTTCTTAATCAGCAATTTCTTATTTCATTTCTCTAATGAAGGTTCATTTCTAAATGATAATTACAATGACAAACCGATCTTGCCATATTTGAAGTATGACTTTAATTACGTTATTGTTATTAAATATTATACATATTTTAATGCTATTATAAATAAATATATAATTTATAATTTATCATTATATAAATGTGTATAATGGTTGGCGAGACTAATAAATGTGTGCATCACGAGTGTTACTATATTACTAATAAACATTATTCAAAATTGTTATATGATGTATTTATTTTTACTTAAATTCCAACTTATACAGTAGCAAATAAGTTTTAGTTCAATCATGTGTGAACCTTACGCGCACTCTTTTTTTTAATAGTGTTTTCACGAAAAATCTGTCGCTTCATTCTCCGAACTAATATTTGGAATAATACCCTTTACCAACACAAGAACTAGTTAAGGATTCCCTGTTGTGCTTTCGGAAATTAAATGTCAACATTTGACTGAGCTTCCAACTGTGATACTATTATCCTGAAATCACAACCGTCTACGTTGACATTTATCTAATATATCAATGTATCTACATAATACATATACATCAATTTCCGCAAAAAGCTAATATTTTCTTTAAGATTTTCTTATGTCCGAGCTAAAAATATTTTTCTCTTGTCTTATTAGATTAATGTGAGTCATGAGATTCAAAGGAACTTCTTGGTCTAGTGAGTTGTGAGTACTTTTCCCAGCAAGAGGAAATCTGTGCTGTTTTTACGTAATCATATTTCTCGAAAGCAGCTCACATATTTCAGTTTGAAGCAAAAATGTGATGGTTCATGTAAGTTTCATTCATTTTCCATAAAAATTTTCAACAGTATTTCATGGAAGCTTTAAAGTATTTTGTACATATATGTTTGCACAATATCATTTTAACTATACTTTTATTACATTTTTGCTTATTAAATATATTTATGTATGTTAACAATTTTTTATTTGCATGCTGTCATTAATTACATGCTTTTGAGTTTACTTCCATTTAAATTTATCTAATAAAAATTAGTGCTGAAAACTTAATATTCTTCAATCATATGTTACCGATAGTTCAATATATGCTATTTGTAATGTATAATATTTTTTAAATTATTATTATATTATAATTAATCATAAACTTTAAGATTTGAACGTTAAATGCGTTTTTAAAGTATACAAATAATTGCTGATTAATATTTAAACTCGTTATAAATCTTGTTTTGGAACTTAGAGCGCTCTAAAACTTTAAAAGTTTGACTTATATAAAAGTTTTACAAATATTACCAACATTCATTTTCAACTAATAATTAAGAAATTATAAATGCAATACTTCATTCTAGAAGTGAAAGCAATAGTCTACAAATTCAATTGCTTTATGCAAAGTACCATTAGCATTTTTATCGTTAAACCTGACGACTTATACTTTTTTGAGTAAATACATTTTTTTTAATTACAATATTTATTACAACTGTTAAATAATTTAACGTATAGCAATAATGATAAATAATAACATAAATTTAACTAAATAAGAGTGCAAAGGATACATAATTTTTATAGAACAGTCACACCGTCAGATTCTGGTCCAAATTGAGATATTCAGTATCGGTATTTTAATGGAATAGGGTAGGAACCCAAGGCTCCAATTTGACTTTGAGCAATTATATTGAGAAAATCAAACCAATTATATCACAACAAATAACACATATCAAGCAAACAACTATCTGACTATGTTCAGTAAAACTCCCAGCTAATTCATCATTGTAGAAGTGTTTTTTTGTTTTTCAAAAATTTGTCATCTGGTCCTGTCTACCCCATAGGCGGGGTAAAATTAAACCGTCAGGAGGAAACAAGTCTAATGTAGTTTTCCAATTTTAAAGGATTTTTTCAAAATGATATCTTGATATCTATATCATTCAAACAATGCAAAATATAAATTTTATGGGTACATTTTTTACAGAGTTTTCATTATTGTATTTTACAGAGAAATATTCAGCAGTAGAGTTGGAGTAACTATGTATTTAATTCACCTCTTGCAAAAATGTTTAACTAAATTTACTTCTTATTTACTATATTTTACTGTTTACGCCTGTGCCAAAAGACACAGTTGGTACTTCTTATCCCACCCAGATGTGGGGGTTTTACAAAATATTTGCATTCTAAAACAGACAATAACTTAAATCTGAAACTATATAAATAAATCAACTATATATATTTATATTAAATTGTACAACTGCATAATTCTCTTAGGTTGTTGACCTACTATAATAAAAATTGATGTGTGTGTGTATGTATGTATGAATACAATTTTTCGTCCACGTTTTCGGGCGTACGGATCAACCGATTTGAATGGTTCAAAAAACATTCGATTTCTATCGATAGGGAGATGTGCTGATTAGTTTTTGGAAAAGGCAGATCCAGCAGTTCCGGAGATAAAGAGCAAAGAGTGCAGCAAATAGAAATCGAGTTTTTGAAAGATCAGAGCATCCGATTTAAATGAAGAAAAAACATTCAATTCGTAATGACGGGGAGAAGTGGAGATTAGTTTTTGACAAAGGCAGATTCAGCCAATTCAAAGATACAGAGCTAAATGTACAAAAAATGGCATTTTTCGAAAAAACTAAGCGTCCAATTTAAATGATTCAAAAAACTTTCAGCTTGTTTTAACAAAATAATTGATTTTGGAAAAAAATTGTATATATATATACACTGAGTGTGTTTAAGTCTTGTGTAGTCGTAACATCTACAAATATCTTCCAAAAAAATCGAGTGTTTTTAACAAAAAAAAATATTAGTGATATGGATATATAAATTATTACAGAATAAACCTGATGATGGAACGTATCTAGTTCCGAAACGTCGTATTAAACATCTTCAAAAAACAAATTGTTTTTTATTATTGGATTTACTGTTCGGAAAAGAAACAATCAATATATATATATATATATATATATATATATTTATATATATTAGTTTTTTTTTGCACATCGAAAATAATTCAGATTTTATTTTTAATTCTGACTAAAGTTCCAATATACTTTAAACAAATAATTTTAACTTTGCAATTCAGTTTATATAATTCTTATAAATATTAGACAATGTTACAATATTTATAATAATCTATTTGAAAACATTTAGTATTTCTCGAACATTTCGTTACGGTACGGAAAGTTCCGGAAATTTGCCTTAAGGCATGATGCCATACACCGCACTAGTGTGTTCACGAATTATAAACAATTTAGGCTCAAATTGATTCTACATTTTAGTTAGAAAACGTTTGTATGTGAAAAAAGGCTGTTTTTAGGGTTTTCCCGGCAATTATTCGATTTTTTCTCGCCTTAAAAACAAACCATCCTTGGACTTTAACAAACATTTTAAAAAAAGAATTCGCCAAATTGGTCCAGGCATTGTTGAGTTATACGCTTACCAACACATTTTGCGATTCATTTTCATATTATAGATAAATATGGCACTCTCGCAGTCTTTCCATATCTACAAATATTTTTGATGAAATATGACTAAATTTATTATCAGTAATATCTTTTATCTAATGAAATCATTTATTTCTTTCGTGAACAGTATATAACCCTCTGATACCAGAATCGGCGCATTCGATTTTTCCCAATCGTACAAATTGAGCTTCAAAGTGCCAGTAATCGACTCGTCTTTGGGATATTTCTTTGTATGTAACGTCGAAAAATTGTGAAAAGTTAGCTTGTTTTTTTCTGCAGCGGTTTTTAATGGCCTCTAGGGTACAGTAAATGGCATGGAATATAATAAGGTCGATTCCAATATTACACAATGGAGTGCTTGATGAAAAAGGTTACGGAATATAAAAAGTATTTAAATATCGACGAGCGTTTCAATATGAATAAATACATTCAAGAGATCGTTATTCGAATTATAAAGTAATACATATCGATTCGCAGGAAATATAAATAGCAATAGATGCTTAAAAGTTCTGAAATGTTATTGCATTCAAAAATATTAATAAACTGCGATTTGAATTGCCATTTTAAAATACTATATGAATTAAGTATTACTATACTATATGAATTAAGTAAATTTTTTAGTAAAATTTAATTTATATTAGGAATATTGAAAAGGCTTATTTGGTGACATATCAAAACTCGAAACATATTCATTTATGCTCAGAATTATTAAATTTTCTTTTTAATTACAAATTGTTATGTTATAAAAGTAACATTTTTTTATTACCGTAAACGTTGTAGATCATATTTAAAATAAAACAACATTTTTATAAGACTGTAGTTAGTATACTATCAACGTTATAGTTGAAAATTGTGATAAAATACATTCATTTCTTTATTTTTGAAGTACAACTTCTTTAGGCGCGACTAGGGTATAAATCCGAACAAATGCAATGGAAGTCCGTTATGCTCGAACTGTTCGTCATTTGCTCTCCATGAAATCATTTCTATACGGGTCGATTGTGATTAGCCGTCGTGTATGTAAATAGATATCTGTCGTTGTATGCGTACAGACATCAACGTTGTATGCATACCGATATCAACAAGGAAATCGGCATAGATAAATAAACATTTTAAAGTGATATCCTAGTACAAATCTTGATTTAATGAAAAATGCCTGAATTAGAAGAATATTTTACCCTGTTCCTTGAAAATAATAACACAGATTATACATTTGTGCCGTGTACTAAACGTAAGTTTATTGATTAAAATAAGTTATTAAAATGGAAAATATTGTTTAGGCAAGACAGATATTATAGCTGCTCAAAGAATGAAACTATATCGCCATCGAAAAAGTAAGAAAAATACAAGCAGTCAATGAATGTATGTTAATTTTAATTACATGAAGTTTTTCAAACACAATTAAATGATAAGTGAAGTTAAGAAAACAATATTTGTTTAGGCGTTGTTTATAATTTATAATTTATCATTATATAAATGTGTATAATGATTGACACTAATAAATGTGTGCATCATTAGTGTTATCATTTTACTAATGAACATTATTTAAAATTGTTATATGATATATTTATTTTTACCTAAATGCCATCTTGAGCAGTAGCAAATAAGTTTTACTTCAATCGCATGTGAACCTTACAGGCACTCTTTTTATTGAGTTATTTAATTAACGGCAATTATCTCTATATTAATATTATTAAGTATATATATAATTATTAATAAGTATAATTATTATAATAGTTAACAATTTACCATACGTTATAGTAATTACAAAAAACATCTAGAATAAAACTTGTTGCATAAATTAAAAATGAATGATGTGTGTATATATATATGTATGCGGATACATTTTTTCGCAGATGTTTTTGAGAGAATGGAGCATTAGTTATTCAAAAAAAATTGTTTCATATTGACTGTGAGACTTTCTGGATAGTGTCTGGCAGAGGCAGGTCCAGGTGTTTAGGTGTTACGGAACAAGAAGTGCAAAAAATAGCGGTTTTTAAGAGAACTGAGCATCCGATTAAGATAATTCAGAAAACATTCGATTTGTATATACGAGAAAATAAGCTGATTAGTTTTTTGCAAAGGAGATAGATTGTAATAATTTACTTGAAAAAAAAATTAAAATAATTATTATAAAATAAAAAAAAAATGTCCTGCACCTCTAGTTTTGTCTTAGTCTATGAAAGTGCTTTATACAGAATCGATATATGCATAATTAGCTATTTTTCTGTATCTTATCTGATTTTAATTAATATCTACTCACATTTAACTTCAAAGTATCATTTTTATTCAATTTTGTGTTTATTACCAAAAATTAAATTTACATTTTCATAAAAATGTGTTCTCCTATAACCACATTTTATCAGAATTAATATTGAAATCTACTTTTCTAAAGAGGTGCGATAAAATCAGACACAATAAAATATGCGCATAAAAATTTCTTCGGGCCATATATTTTAATAACCACTTTTATCTCGCCTATTAAAAAGAATATTGGAATAAAAACGCGTTTTGCAAATGGCTCAACAGGCACCATACATCAGCATCTTGTTTGCACATTTAAGTTTTTCTCGAACAAGGCGATTCGGAGCGTATTGAAACATAAATTTCTATCGGAAAACACATAAATAAGTTTAAGTACGCGCACGGAATGGCCGAGAGCCTCATAACATATTTATCGTACACTTACTTAGCCCCAGAAAGTGAGGCGAGCAAAAGTAGACAGAATTATGGACATTTGTAACATAATTCAGTACATTTATGAAATGAAAATTATTAAATTATTAAATTATGAAATAGAATACAAAGTCATATACACCGGATTTTATTTATTTAATTTTTTGTTTTCTTCTTTCTTTGCCATGGTAAATATTCAGTTGTCCCTTTTTACCCGACCCACGTGTGAGCTTTAGAAGTTACATAAAAAAAACTGTTACTTGAAATTAACAATACATCTTAATGATATCTCTGATTAATAAGTTCTATAATATTCACACAGTGGATTATGTTAAACAACGCGTAAATAAATATTGTTTATGCAACTTCACTCATATGTAATTGTCTTTGAAGAACTATATCTAATTAAAATTAATAGATATTCATTGGCTGCTTGTATTATTTTTACTTTTTCGCTGGCAATATTATATCATTCTATGAACAGCTGTAATATCTGTCTTGCCTAAAAATATTTTCCATTTTAATAACTTCAAAGATTTATAGAAACTACGAATAATATAGAAATAATTTCTAGTCAATAAACTTATGTTTAGTACATAGCCCAAATTTTTACTTTCTTTTATTATTTTCAAGGAACAGGTAAAATTCTTCTGATTTAAGCATTTTTCATTAAACCAAGATTTGTACTACGATGTAACTTTAAAATGTTTATTCATCTATGACGATTTCCTTGTTAATATCGGTACGCATACAACTTTGATGCCGGTACGCATACAACGACAGATCTCTATTCACACACAAGACGACTAATCACAATCGACCCGTATAGAAATGATTTCATTGAGAGCGAATGACGAACAGTTCGGGCGTAACGGACTTCCGTTGCATTTGTACGGATTTACACCCTGGTCGCGCCTAAAGAAGTTTACTTAAAAAAATTGTTGTGCCCCCCTAATTTATTCAACAATTTTATTTCATAAATACTCAACTGCAATATTATTTAAAATATGCATAAAAGTATTTATTTTTTCATTTATTTTTTATATTAAAATTTTTGGTTTATTTTTGAAAATAGTATTTTCCTCTAAGGAAGAGCGCCCCACAGGTTGGAAGCCGCAGATTAGCCACTAGAAATATTTTATTTAGTTGCTTTTATATTTAAAATCATTGCCAGAAACGGGTGGGGCAAAGATCCAATAATATTTTGAGCAATTATATTGTGAAAATCAATCCAAAGTCACAACAAATAACATATTATCTACATATTAAGGACAACAAACACAAAATTATCTAACTCTGTTCAGTAAAATTTACATCTAATTGGTCACTGTAATTTTTTTTGTTTTTCGAGCAGGTTAGTGTCTTATTTTCAATTTATAAAGCATTTTACAGAATAATAGCTAACAATATTACACCCAATGCAAAATATAAACTTCATGGGTACATTTTTTACAGGGATAATACTGTATATAACCTTGATCTGGTAATTGGTCAGATATTTATCAGCAGAGTTAAAATAGTCATGTATTTCATTTGTCACTTTGCTCTTTATATGATTAACTTTTTCATTTACTATTTCTTCATTCTTTACGCCTTTGTCAAGGCAAATGTTCAGTTGGCCCTTTTTACCCA
Organism: Ctenocephalides felis; assembly: GCF_003426905.1. Lineage (NCBI taxonomy): Eukaryota > Metazoa > Arthropoda > Insecta > Siphonaptera > Pulicidae > Ctenocephalides > Ctenocephalides felis. The sequence goes on from NW_020537607.1 coordinate 12,858, forward strand.
ACAATACTTCTTATCAAGCAATTAAAGTATACTTAAAAAATATATTAAGATCTCGTAAACTAAACAATAGTGCTCCCCACAAAAAAAAACTAACAAAAATACTTTTGCTATGGATTTTCAAACATTGCCGTTTATCTCATTGCCGATGGCGAGACAGTAAGAATCGAGGCGATGATTGGTTACACATTCCCGGGTTCCCCTCTACTTTCAAATATTGTCAAAAAGTTTAACTTTACCAGTTTTTGGGATAATAATGGTAGACCTTTTTACCCTTGGATCTTTAAGCCTATGCATATGTTTTTGTGTGATACACGTAATTTTATAAAACTGAAATATTTCTTTTCTATTACGAATATTTTTCCAATACAAATTTAAAATTTTACTATAAAAAACATATTTCATGCAAATGTTTATTTAAATTAATGCAAATCTTGAAGATTTGGCAAATTTTGATATTTGTTTTCAGAAATCAGAAAATAAAGTTACAATTTCTGCTATTTAAAGACATAGATTTCACGTGAAGCATGGAGATAAAAATAAATTAAAAAGCTATTACACATTTTCCATGAGCTAACTCATTTTAACATTCATTTCTAAAAATTACGAATGCAAATCCGTGAAATTGAATAGTCATAACATTTATGCAGCACCTAAATTATTCATGTTTTATTGCGAATGGGAAACCATATTCAAAAGCTACCAATGTGACCACAGAAAATTTGCATGAAATTCAAAAATATGCAATTCACTTTTCATAAATATGCGATGAATCTGTTTTATTTCCTGAAAGTATAATATAGCTATTTGATATAGATACCCAACGCACTAAAGAGTTTTCTTTACTCGTGTTAACGTTCGTCGTTGAGATTTTATTTAAGGTTGGATCTCCTTGGCGCAAAGGATTATTTCAGATCGTAGAAAATAATAATATATTTTCTTTTAGAACAGTACTTTCTACATCTTGCAGAGAGATTGATAGATTTAAACACATTTCAAATAACTTTAAAAATAATATATATAATGAAAAATTATATAGTTAAATCGGTATTATTGATTTAGGCATGTGTACTAATTATTGGGGATGATCAATTGCTGATTTGTATTATTTGTGCACGTTCATTGTTCATACTTAATGTAAGTTATATACAATGCAAATACAAAAACTAACTAGTGTATGACATTGTGGCATAGTGCCTTAAGGCAAATTGCTGGAACTTCCCGTACTTTAATAAAATATTCGAGAAAACTTAATCAAACGGATTTAAAATAAAGAACATTGTCTAATATTCATAAGTTTCGTATAAAGTGAATTGCAGTTCAAACTAGCTGTAAGTGGAATTCTGTCTTAAGGCAATTAGGGCATCGTGCCTTAAGGCAAATTGCTGGAACTTCCCGTACCAAAAATTATTATTTTTTTTTAAAACGATTAACATTTTTGAAAAAAAATTACTTTGAAAAAATAAGATTTTTGAGAAACTATAAATTGTACAAAAAATTATTTTTTTTGAAAAAAAAAAAATTAAAAAAAAATTTTTTTTTAAAAAAATTTGTTTTTTTTGAAAAAAAATTTTTTTCTTTATTTTGACATATTGTGGAAGATCTGAACTTTTTTTTCAAAGCAATCGTACTGCTTTAACTACATAGGGACAAAATATAAAGCGCGTAAGCGCCGCGTCGCTGTCTAACGCATAAGCATTGGTACGGAACCGATAGGAATGTTAACAAAATGTATACTTATTGTTAAAATCTCTATAAAATGTCTGATAATTTGATGTGCATATGTCTAATGATCATTTTTGACCGCCAAATGGCTCATTTTTTTACTTTTTCCTCTATATCTCCGAAACCGCTGGACCTACCTTCATGAAAGTTGTATCGATTCTTCATCTTGTCAATACAAATAAAATATTTTTTGAATTATTAAAATCGGACGCTCCGTTCTCTTAAAAACTGAGTTACCGTTTTCGGAACTTTTTGCCCCGTATCTTCGGAACGGTCTGACCTGCCTTTGCCAAAAACTAATCAGCACGTCTCCTTATCAATACGGATCGAATGTTTTTTGAATTATTCAAATCGGTTGATCCGTGTTCCCGAAATCGTCGACGAAAATTTGTATCCGCACATACATACACACACATACATACATACACACACATACACACACACACACACACACACACACACACACACACATACATCCATTTTTTCTAAGGTATGCCAAAATGTTCAGAAACCTCTGAAACGTAAAGATATATAAAAATTTTCATTTTCGATTTTTTTGCGATTACTATAACTTGCCCTACGGGAAGTTAATAATTATTGCAAGTATATAAGTGATGTTTAGAACTTAAACTAGAATTAAAATGAAAATCCGAATTATTTTTCGATATTCAAAAAAAATATTTTTGAAAATTAAAAAAAAAAAAAAATTAATTAAAAAAAATTCTTTCTCCAAAATTATCGTTTTGTCAACACAAGTTTGACAGAAATTTTATTAAATCATTAAATCATTCAAAACGTCGAAAAAAAAATCCACACATAAACACTCACATATTTTTTTACTACAAGAAGTTAAATATTATACAATCGCGTAGGAGCGAAATATATTTTCGAATGAATGATTTGTTTTGAATTTTCATTTTGACCATATTTTTCGAAAAATGAAAAGCTATCCGATATTGAGTAAACAATTATCACAATTTAACATATCAAATAGATGTTCAAAATAGAGCTTTTATTAATTTTTTATCAATTTAGCAATAATTTTAGTAACATAACAATATTAATGATGTACCTACTCGACTTGATGTTGAAAACAAGATTAGAACCTATAAAATGAGTATTAAATAAACAATATATTCATTATTCCTTCGATAACCTACAAATTGTACTTGTACTTGTACAATTGTAATTGTACCCAAATTTAATATATTTAATCTAATTTATATATTATTTTTTATTATAATTTACTTCTGTAAATAATTATATAAAATTCGTATTACTTTTGGTATGAGATAAAAAGTGTAGATTTTTCTTTTTTGAAAATAAATTTTTATATTTCTTTAGGAACGCAGTAATTTCAACTCTCAAAATGTGCATCACAATTTTGACACATAGACAATTTTAATTGCTAAGTGCCATATGATTTAAAGAAAATGCGCAACATTTTTCAATATTAGAAGATTTCAGGACTGTTTTTAAACAAATATGTATCGAAGATTTACCAATATTTTTTTAAACTTAAGGGTCGATAAGATTTCATATGAATTCTTTTTTGTCTCATTCTCAGTATTTTTATCTTTATAATTTGAAAAATATTTTCTTATCTTAAAAATATGAAAAAAAAATCAAATGATTTGAAAATAAAGGTAAAGTTATGTATTTCAATTTAAATATCAAGTTTTGATTTTGAAAGTAAGCAGATATTTGCTCCACTTTAAATTTTTTTGTTGTCAACTAGTTTTTTTGCATATTTTTCTTATAATTTTATAACATTAACTTTTCTTAATAAAACTTTTTGACAAGATCCTTTAGTTCCAGTAATTTATCTGTGGTACCTGACACAGTGTCTTAAACTCATCAATTTTGATCCACTAAATTTAAAGAACCTGATGTCAACATTAGATATTATCTTCCTAAAGATAATCTAATTTATGCTTATCGGTGTCAACCCTACTAATTCTGCTTAATTCTCCTTATGAGTCCTTCCTCCTTAGTATTATTATTTCCTTAAATCGATAATAGTTAGTAAGAACGTTTAGCAATATTAATGAAGGCACTAAATTCCTGTCCGATCTGTCGGTGTGAAGGCAGAGGTATAACCTGGTTGCCATTTGTAACAAATTAATCCATTAGGGCTTTGTAGTTGAAAGTACAAAAGATCCAACTAATTCATTGCCCAGACAGGAACCCTTAATCTGACACACAAATCCTCATACCTATTGTTAACATATCTACATAGTGTTTCTGAATCTGGATATGATGATAATCCTGCAGAAATTATAGAGTTGGAGTCAGTCAAATTCATATTTAAGGCATTTCTTATCATGTTGCGGTTTATGTTTGATGGATTTAATGACTTTTGATAATATTATTGGTCTGAAATTAAAGGGTTACAGTCGAAATTTCATTTTAGTCATTTCTGATCTGTTAATGGTTTTTTTGAGATGACATTGACCACTAATCATAATTATTTGTCTGAAATTATAGGGTCGCAGTCTAAATTTCATTTAAGCCATTTCTGATCATGTTTCTGTTAATTGGCTTTAAAAGATTATATGGACTTCTAATATTAATTATTAGTGGTGCTGATGGAAAGTAGTAAATGCAACTTTTCTTGTGCATTTATATAATTTATACCCATAATTTTGCTTCATGTATCTCAATTTTTAATTTTCTAATTATAAGTTGATCTGCCCTGTTCCAATTATTTACTTTCCTTAGCTATTAGTACTAATAATTATTATTTCAGGTTACTAATAAATACTAAAATAGTATATTTCGTTGATTATTGATTTAATTTTGTTCAAAAAAAACATTGAAAATAAAACACATAATTAAATTCATTATTCATTATTTTCTACACTCGAACCAATTTTTATATCTGTGCAAATAATAATAGTTAATTAAAAACATGAAATAATTGAAAATGATTGAAGGTAATAGTAAATATTGTTTTACAAGTTATTAAACAATAAAACTGCGTATATATTAAGTTGTGAGTAAATAATTTTCAAGCAAATCAAATTGTGTAAATTGCGAGATCATAACGTCTAACTAATAATTAATTCATAGTACCTAAACCATTCAAAGTAATAAATAATTTAAAATAAGAAAAATAATTTACATGTTTATAAATATCTTCTCTAGTTTCCTTTTCTGATTCTATTCTCATATTTTAAATTCTTTCTCCAGTGGAAATTCATTTCATTTTTCAGTTTTCACAAATTTCAGTTCGGTTTAAGTTGTTTTCTCATATATAATATTCAATAATTTCCAAAGTTTAGGTATTGAAAAACCAAAGTCTACTGAAATGTCAATGCCCACATTTACAAAAAATATTTTACACAGGGTAAGTTTAATTGAAGTTTTTGAGCATTTTAATGCACTAGTAAATTTATTACGAGTAATTATTATTCATTAAAACAAGTCATTTTTTCAAAATGGAATATTTCTTAATCTAAAAGGTCAATGCAAAAATTAATATGATAATTATTTATTTTTAAATATAATTTTCTGCTAAAGTTTTAATTAGAAATTTAGTATCCCTAATTTGGAACATAACAAAAAATACATTTCTTTTAATGAATTCCTTAATTAACTTTCAAATTAATTGAAAAAGTTTTTGATCAATATTCAACAATGAGTCTACAGAAATTAGGAAAATATACTGAAATCCTTGTTGCTGTGCGTTAATATTTAATAATATTTGAAAAAGGTAGAGAATACATTTATCATGTTCTCTTAAAATATCTTAAAATAAAAATAAGCCAATTATTTTACTGTACAGTAAAATAAAAATAATAAATAAAATAAATATTTAGTGAAGCTCCATGATATATTATTCAAAAATTTCAAAATATTTTGTATTAAATATCTGTAAAATTACAATATTTTTATATTATATTTGAGATGTGAAAATTTGATTGATGGCCAATCAGAAAATATTTTCTCCAATATGACAAGTATAAAAAATGTATCTTATAAAATATATTATGCAGATGATATCACATAATGTATTCAGAATCCCAAATCGATCATGTCTATTTTGCTTCTACTATTTTATTTTACCTTAAAAAAGTAGTAAGATATGGAAGGTAATAGATTCATAGATCTCAAAATTGAAATAGTTAGTTTTAGTATTTATTGTTATAATATATAATTTGCTCGAAGTACTTTGTGATGCTCGCTGGTTCTCATTACTTTAGGTAATTATTATAGATATAAAAATTTTATTATAATTCTCAAAACGTTCGTTAGTTCAGCTTGATCAAAATTTACTTTTGAAAAACGGACTTCAAGATAAATAGTTCTGATAAAGAAACATAAACTAATCATACTCAAAAGGGTTCACAAATGGTCATGAACATTCTGAAAAAAAAAACCAATAACGGTGATTGGGTTTAAAAAAAACTTCTGTAAGTGAAACTACTAGTCTGCTGATTGAGAATTATTTTTATCATATAATCACTTTTAAATATCTTTACTTTTTCTAACGTTCTTAAAAAAATTATATACATCTCACTAAACACTGATTCTATATTTATGTATTTATTTAGAAATACCGAATATTTTTTATTCAAATTTTTATGTTATTTTTTACATATTAACAGCATTTTATTTGACCTACAACTTACTATTAGTAAGTACTATTTCTAGAAGGCACCCCAGTGATTGGCCTTTCTCTATCTGATGAGATTATAATAGATATATTTCTAATTGTGAGGTGAGTGTATAATATATATATATATATATATATATATATGCATCAATACCTTTAAAGACTATTTTCACTAGATACTGAATAAGAGATTTATAATCTCAAATGAAAATATAATATCACTACTTCTCAATATCAAGCTTGTCAAGGAGGAACCAGTGGTTGCTAATCCACATTTTTGCAATGGAGCCATGGCCAGCTTTAAATGAATATTTATAATTATTTAAAACGAATCAAAAACAATTATGTAAAAAACACATAACCAATATATTGTATCCAATCTTCATTTTATGACAGACAATTCGATCAGAAGTATCAGTTTCCTTATAAGATACGAGGTGTGGGTTTGGATTGTGGATTCTGTGGGTGTGTCACGAGTTATGTTGAAATATGTGCGCAAGTTCAAGTACTCGAGTAATAAAGATTAAATGTTTCAAGTCAAACAGCATGTGTTTGCGACTTTGAGATCTTTGAAATGTTATAAAAACTTAATTATGAAGCTTCATATCTGAAGGAACGTTATAAATGAGTTGGATTTTGTATGTTATACTTCTGCTTAATATAGATGTTTACTGGGAATGTTCAGGGCTCATAAATATCATTACAACATATACTTAGGGTAACTATAGATGTTTACTGAAAATGTGCAGGGCCTCAATAAAAATCATTACAACATAATTTTGCCAAGTTCTTTGATTTCGAAGATATGTTGAGATCGATCTCACCGATCGGTTGTGATATAGATCACTATGGTGAATGATCACATTGAGATATTAAAAAGTGTTCATTGAATGTGTCAACAATATTAATCAAGAACGGTTTGCTTTCAATAATCCAATAAAAGTTCATAACTTCAAGCAATATTTATCAAAAATTACCATTTGCAACATACAGTCTCTATAAGTCTATATTACGTTAATTTTGAAATTTGTTGTTTGGTGTGTAAAAATAACGAAGTGGTCGAACGCTTTAAATTTTTATATCGTTTACTTAAATATTACGTATTTAATTGAGAT
>NW_020537608.1:0-23080 GCF_003426905.1 Ctenocephalides felis
TTGAAAACTGACATTTTTTAGCACTTTTGCTCCATATCTCTGAAGCCGCTGGACATGTCTTCGTCAAAATTGATTAATACGTCTCCTCATTAATAGGAATCGAATGTTTTTTGAACCGTCGACCAACAATTGTCTCCACCATACATACACACACATCCTTTTTTCTGAGGTATGTCAAAATGTTCAGAAACGTGAAGATATGCACAAATTTACATTTTCGATTTTTGGCCCATTACTATAACTTACCCTATTAGGAATTCAAAAACCCTTTTGCGGTGAAAAATGATCACTAAACTTTAGCACATCAAATGAACAGATATTTTATAGAAATTTTAATAATTAAAACGAATTTTGTTTCGTTTATATAGTTCAAACAAAAATGTCCTCGACATTTTCGACAGTATGGATTAACGGACTTAAATGGGTTTAAAAAAAGTCGACTTTTCATGGAATTTTTCAGATTCAGCATTTACCAGTTACAGGAATGTGGCTTAGGAAAGTACGATGCCATGCATCACTAAAAGATTTAATATCAATAAAAATATCGCTAGTGACAGTATTTTCTGAAGAAATTAGTGCCACAAAAACTAGATTCGTGCTGTTTCGTGTCTACTTGAGAAACCTAAGGTTGACAGAATACATATAACTTGGGGTAGTAGCCCAACAGGAAAATATAAAAATAGCTGTAATTTCAATTTCCTTGTACAAAACTTGTGGAAAACCCCGCATATTGAAGCTATTGATCGTGTTTCTTCACGTAGTGTTGCAAAAGCTACAAAAAGTTTTAGCAGATATATATATATTTCTTAAAATGTCATTCGGCCGCACAGCATCTCCTCAGGGTGGTGATGAGCCCGCTGCAGCACGTGGACTTCGTACTGCGGCGGCATCGAAGATGTAGTTCAGGCGACGGCGACGCTTCGAGTAGGGAGATCTCGTAAGAAGAGAAGCCGAATGAACAGTACAGGTAAGCCTTGCCAGTACCAACCGGAGAAGGGGTAATAGTTTGAGTACACGTTGTTCTCATGCCGAAGACTCTGTCGGATCATCATCAGTCTCATCGTTTGCAACAAACCGAACGGTCATCAAGAGGTACAACCGCCGAACCGGAATAAAACCGAAAATACCGAACGAATTTATTTCGCCGACAACAGTGCGTGCTATTATTCGAATTGTTGAAAAATTTTATATTTGAACTCAAGTTATTGTTGATAGATAATTATAGGGTTTTAATTTTTTTTAATAAAAAATAATTAAAAATGATGTAAGACAAAGTCTTTCGATTGATTGCTGTTACGAAAACAGTCTTAATCTTGGCAACTGATACAGTGAAGAAGATTAGCACCTACCCCCATTGTGACGTCGTAATAAACACTCATAAGGTAAGTGATATACCATCTTTATATATTCAAATATTGAAAATTGTTTGAATTATAAATTATACCTATACTATGTAATAATATATAAACAAGATCTACTATCCCCGGTTTCACCCCACTATTGATTTAATTATTTTTCTACTCCCATAGATTAATCACAATTGAATCATTAATCTTTGCAATCATGACATACTCCCGTTTCGAATGATGTTTCACTTGTTAAAAAGCATTATACTGAGCTTCTCATTGTTGTCGATGACATGAGTTGTAATTTAAGGGTAATTAAGAAAAAAATCCGAAATGAGCACGCATCTCTCAATGAGCGAGCCATATCGAATTCAGTCGCGCTGACTAACGACTCTTTTGTATTAGCTAGGAAAGAATGCCAATCAATGGTGATATTAATTAATAATCTATATTGAGACGCAATCGAATTGACTTGGCTGTAATTAGCCTGAAAATAACTAGCGAAGATGAATAGATTTATTGGCAAGTTTCGAAATACTCATAATAAAAAAAATTAAAAATTGTTCTTTGCCCTTAGAAATATATATGCAATAAAAGCAATGCAAGAATAGACATAATTATATTAAATTATTTACTTAAATTTTGAATAAATATATTTTAATAAAATTAATTTTGAATTAATTTTTGAACTTCCTATATTAATACAATTACTAATTGCAGTATAACGATAGTCAAATACATCTCAATATTAATCAATAATCTATATTAAGAATTGAGGCGACTTTATTAATTAATAATCTCTATTGAGAATTAAAATCTGCTTAAAACAGCCAGAAAATTTTTAAATTCTCATGCCTTAATAAAAAAAAATTAGTCATTTGCCCTTAGAAATATTTATTAGCAAAAGCAATGCAAGGATAGACATAATGTGAAAAAAATAAAATGAAATAAAAATATTTTCTTAAGTTTAAATAAATACAGATAATTTTTGAACTTCCTATATTTATAAAATTACTAATGCAGTATAACGATAGTCAAATACATCTCAATATTAATCAATAATCTATATTAAGAATTGAGGCGACTTTGCCTAAATTAGCCCAAAACACCCAGAAATTTTCTAAATACTCATGCCTAAATAAAAAAATTAAAATAAATTCATAAATTAGTTATTTACCCTTAAAAATGTGTATTAGAAAAATGTATCGACGATAAAATTAAATTATTTAACTAAATTTTTATACAAACATAATCCAATATTAATTAATTTATATTAAGACACAATCGAATCAGCTTTGCATCAATTAGCTTAAAAACAGCCAACAAAGATTATTAAAATTATGAACAACTTCGAAATACTCATTATTTGATAAGAGAGACAGATACGAAAAGGAATTAAATTAAAATCAATTTTTAAATTATTTATTTAGCTTTAAATATCTATCAAATATATCTGTATATATTATAAATGTATAACTTGAATTTTTTTCAATAAATCACGAATGATTTTTGGACTTTACTATTACTAATTGCAAATATTAATTAAATCTCAATATTAAATAACCTATATCAAATCGAGTTTGCCTCAATTAGTTTAAAAATAGCTAGAAAACATTATTAGATTTATTGACAAATTTCGAAATGATCATGTTTCAATAAAAAAAATTATATAAATTCATGAATATTTATCCTTGAATTTTGTATTATGCATTAGCAAAAGCAATGCAAGGATTGAAATAATATATCAAATAAGAAATTAAATTAATTTTTTCTTAAATATAATAATGAATAATTTTGCCAAAAACTTGGTTTAGTTTAAACTTGTAATTTAGAAGTTATAAATTATTAAGTACACAAATGTACTTTCAGTCAACATCAGTATTTATCACCGATTCAGATTTGTGTTTTCGACTTTAATATTAATTTATGAGTATACCGAGTTGTTGTAAGATGTTTTGCTATTAGACAATATTGTACATAATTTAATTATGAATAATTCTGCCAGAAACTTGATTTAGTTTGCACGTGTAATTTAGAAGTTATAAATTATTTAGTGACCAAATGTACTTTCAGACAACATAAGTATTTATTCTGAATTCAGATTTGTATTTTGGACTTTAATATTCATGTATGAGCATATCGAGTTGTTGTAGGATGTTTAGATGCTAGACAAAGTTGTAGATAATTTATTTTGAATTTTCAATTTTGAATGCATTCAATTTTGAATAAATTACAAATAATTTTTGAACTTCCAATTTTTATACAATTACTAATTGCAGTAAAACAATAGTCAATTTTAACCAATATTAATTTATTTATGTTAACACGCAATCAATTGAGCTTTGTCCTAATTAACTTGAAAACAACCAGCAAAGATTATCAAAATTATGGACAAATTTCAAAACACTCATGCCTTGATAAAAATTAAAAAAAAAACATTAAAAAGTTATTTATCCTTTTAGCAGAAGCATCAAAAAAATAATGAATCAAATATACAAATAAATTAGATTATTTACTTAAATTTAGAATAAATTACAAACAATTCCCATTTTTATACAATTAGTAATTGCAGTATAATGATAATCAAACATAACACAATAAAAATATTGTTTCTATCAAAACAATTTAATAAAAATATTTGTGTACTCAAACTTTTGTAAATTACAATAATTATTTCTCCGTAATTGCTTTTTATCAAGCTATCCGATAGCCTTTCCTGTTACAAATAAATAATGTATTCAATTAATTTAAATTTTGTATGCAAGTATATAACTACGCAAACATTTTGATAAATAATTATATATTAAAATTAAGTGTATAAACAATTATGATTTGTTAAGTTTGCATGCAATGCTATTGGCCTGAGTCAGTGTACTTTATAACATATATATATATATATATATATATATATATATATATTTATATATGCATATATTTTATCAGGATGTATCAATACATTTATAATTAGTCGAAGTTTCGCATGCCGACAGATATTTTTATCGTCATCATTATCATATTATAATGAGACTATTAAGTACTCAATATTACTGACTGATATAAAAACAAACGTTAATAAAATTGGATTTATGATTTTTTATAATTTATAAATAACTCAATTAAATATTTAAATCAGAAGATTACGATTTTAAATATATCGTTAAAGATTTTTATGGATGTGAATCACAAATGCGGTGTTGAATTTCAGAGTAATAATAAAAAATTGAATATATATATATATATATATATATATATATATTATAATTTAATTATAGAGGTATGGTTCATTCATCAAAGTATCTTATTTTGATTCCTAGAATCCAAAACTCATATGTGCCTAAGCGATTTTTTTTAACCCATGCAAATCGACGCGCTCTAATCATCTATAATATTTTTAGCTAGGCAGCACAAAAATTTTAAATCCATATAGCTTTTACTGGGTACATTAACATAATTATCTCAGCTCAAGTTAAACCTCCAATTTACCCTTAAAATTCTTCGATTTAAATTTAATTTATTCAATTATAGTTAATTAATTAATTTTTTTTATTGTATTACAATATTTTGTTTGTATTTCAAAATTTGGTATTTATTACTAATTTTGAGTCTCATTCGCCCACAGGCCAAATCATTTAAAATATAGTTGAATATATAGAGAAAAAACTAGAAGTTTTGAGACAAATCTAACGATGTTTGTAGCAAATTCAATTAATGATAATTATACTCATAAAAATTAAACGAGAAAAAGTAAGAGTGAAACAATATTGCAATGATCATAAATTACAGAATAAATAAAGTACAAGTATCCGGAATATTTCATTTGTAATAAACAATTTATTTTCTTGCCTCAATGATCTTTGATCTATTAAAACACTTGCATTATTTCATATATGTATTCAAAAATGCCATAAATAATATAAATAAATAATACTAATTTGAAATAGAATTATTTACCATTATATATTAAGTTTCCTCAAAATAGTCAAAAAAATAATCCCAGAACTTAATTACAAAAAAACGTCTCAACCGATTTTTAACAAAAACTAATCACCATTCTCAAGGAAACCCTCAGGTTTACTCTTCTGGGATTTTGATAGAACTTTGCATGGTGATAGAATTGATAGTCAAACCGAACCCCAAAAAATATTATAGGCCTATGAGAAGTGGTTTAGTTATAAAAATTAATTAATTAAATTGTTTAATTTAATTAATGTTAAACATTTAAGTTAAATAATGTTAAACATTAGTAGTGTGTACCATAATAGAAATATCATGACTCTATATACCATAATCCCATATTAAGTTTCCTCAAAATAGTCAAAAAAAATAATTCCAGAAATTAATTACAAAAAAACGTCCCAACCGATTTTTATCAAAAACTAATCAGCACTTACAAGGGAACCTTCAGGTTTACTCTTCTGGGATTTTGATGAAACTTCGCATGGTGATAGAGTTGATAGTCAAACCGTACCCCATAAAATATTATAAGCCTATGAGAAGTGGTTTAATTATAAAAATTAATTAATTGAATTATTGTTAGTGCAAAAATGTAGTAGTAGTGTGTACCTAGCTGCATATAAGTTGAAGGCGTTTGCTAAATAATGCGTAAAAAATGCATTATTTGTAATAGATAGAATACAAAAACATTAGTCTATTAGTACAGTACATGTTTGTTATTTTCTAATGGCAAACTGCGTTCACATAATACTTATAAAAACGTTTGTGCTAATAAAGCGAATAGTTTACGAGGCCATCCATAATGAGTCGAGTACGTTGTCCCCAAAAAAGCACTAATTACTCGAATCTTTTTCCGAGTCGGAAATTTGAATAAGACAGACAGTAGGTCTACTGATCCGCTGCCTTAGAGCCATAACGTCGCTCTGCTATACATTTGAGATATACTTATTTTCTCACGTTCAATTTATAAATTGTTATACAAGTTACTGTTACTCTTCTGTCAGACAATTCAAAAAGATGATGATACATGGGAACTGGATCCGATTTCTGAATCGCATTTCCATCAAAAGCGACCGACTACGACCAACTAAGCATAAATTTTCATCAGTTCATATCGGCCCCACAATGCTCCGATATAATTATGTCATTGTTTTGAAATTTAACGTAATTCTCAGATAATATATATGCTTTACTAGACATTGATTTGTAGAACAGACCGAATATGATGTTTTTTTTCACATTCTGGATTGCAATTGTATTCGATTATATGTACCTTGATCGTGGGTAATGTCTCGTCACATTGAACTATAATAATATAATCGACCAGAACTTATCCCATAATATTTATGTAAATGGTGGTGTATTCATAACCTATCACAATTTTATGTTCGATTAAAATTTGCGCTATATTAACATAATATTACAATAAAAATTTATTAAAAATCAACCAATTAATAAAAATTATAATAATCCAATTTTGCGCACCTAGTCTATAAAAATTTGAAATACTTATTGGTTAAGTCTAATAAATAGGTATTTTCCTAAATTGATTATGGATTAACTCGGATTTCAAAAAAATGATTAAACTTCAAGCTTAAATAAATTACTAAATACTTATTGATTAAGTCTAATAAATAGATATTTTCCTAAATTGATTATGGATTAACTCGGATTTCAAAAAAATGATTTAACTTCAAGCATGAATAAATTACTAAATTAATAATCAAAAACCACAAATATTGATCGATTACAAAATATTATAGATTATTTCTCAAGAAAAATATATGTTAAATCAATGTTTCTCTATATAATATATCTAATGTATTCGACAAAAAAATTATTTAATAACTTTATTCATCTTTACCTACAAACTTAATTAATTTCATTCTTGTCTTATTTGTGTATTAAAGAATTTGTCATTAAAAGGACCTATGAAGTTTATTTATAGATATTTTTAGATAATGTAATAATAGATCAATATTCATCAAACTAAAAGTAAATTCATTAGTTAAGTAACAATTATAATTTTTATAAATTAAAATATATTTAATAAATTTGTTCAAAAGCTTTGAAGTAATTTTTGATATGATAGTAAATTTCATATCAGCTTCAATAAAATATATTGGAAATATAAGATATTAAAATACTCTTTTGGCTTATCGTTTTAAATAAATATCTTATCAATAATTAATCATACAGATTAATATTTTTTAAAAAATCTAACACCTGATAACAAATTTATCATTAAATAGATAATAATATCTGTTTTTTAAATTAGAATCAATTTAAAATAAAAATAAATTTACTGTAATAAACAATTGATAACATATATGTATAATAATATATGTGGCAACCAATTCATCAAATTAAAAATGGAAAAATATTATCAATTCTTTATATATACGTTTCGACACTTGATATGTTCCATCATTCAGTAAATCAAATCAGGAAAAACCAATACACAAAATTAAAAGTTTTTTTTATAATTGAAATTTAATTTACAATAAACATAAATACAATTTTGAAGCAAAATTTACAAAAATATCATGTTAATATATTATGTCGAAATAATTATGCTTAAACCATTATTACAAAAAATCCACTGCTATTACAATAAAAGGAATAGATTCTAATTTTGTGTTTTGGTTTTTTCTGGTTTTATTTAGTGACTAGTGATACATATCAAGTCTCGATATTTTTGAAAAATATGAAGAATTTTTTGTAAACTATTATTATTTTTTATGCAAAATCGAAATACATTGTCATTTACACCTGAAGACGACGAGATATAGAAGTAAAATAAATACACAAGCTACTTCCATTATATAAATTTTATTCATTTGCTCGTTTCCGTTTTTACTATTTTTTATCCTTTATTATCCGATATTGAAAACATGGTTGCAATTAATTAGTACATGTTGTAACATAGATATAGATTTCCGTAATAACCGGTTATGCATAAACTGCGATGAAAACCTAATTAAAAATCCTATATAAAGAGTATCTATAGTGATGATAGATATATTTCTTTCAAAGTTCTATGAAAACTGTTTCTTTGTTCGGAGGAATTCAGGACAGTAGTTCATATTCACCATACTCAATGCCAATAATACTAAAT
Organism: Ctenocephalides felis; assembly: GCF_003426905.1. NCBI lineage: Eukaryota > Metazoa > Arthropoda > Insecta > Siphonaptera > Pulicidae > Ctenocephalides > Ctenocephalides felis. The sequence goes on from NW_020537608.1 coordinate 8,419, forward strand.
TTTAATTATATCTTTTTGTGATATAATCGCCGGTAACTATTCATTCAATTACGAATCATAGTTCAATAACAGTATGAATGTATGTCTATCGAATTTGTTGTGGGAAAGGAATGGTGGTCAATCGGCGGTCCAGAAATTTTAAATCGGGAACCAAAAATTGTAATAAAATTATATTTACTTGCCAGAACGTAATAGACACAATAAATGAATTTGTATTTTCATTAAATATTTTCGTTATCAAGATTAAGGATATCTTCTTTCATTCAAGGATAAGTGTTTTAAGTGGGCAATGAATAAATCCTAGCAGCAAGTACAAAAATTTCGTATTAGAGAAAAATAAAAAAAAATTGCTATATATGAAAATATTAAGGATTTCTCCAAATTTACTTGCTAAATTGTAATTAATTCATTAAATGAATAGTTTTCAGATTTACTTTCATAAATATATGTACAACAATGTAAATTCTTTCATTAAAAAATCCTTTTTTGAATAGATCAACATTGGGTATAAAAATTTAGATTAGTTCTTAATCAATATATATTTTTAGGGTATATAAAAAATATTGAGAATTTCATAAAATGTTTCATAAAATTATTGTATATTGGATAGCAGCAATTCTCATAATAGTTCAAAAATAGTTCGAATGATTTCTAAGTCAATATAAGTTATCAGAGAATAAAACACCAAAATAAGTGTCCCTATATATAATTTCTTATTTATCTTTATATTTATATTTTCTGTTTTTTTTTTAAAGTAGCAACAAAAATAATCGCTGAAATTATATATGTGTAAATTACAAATAATGAATTATAGTTGCATAAAACAATTTTTTGGATTAAATCTTTTTTGTTAGTTCCTATTTTTGACTTTTAATTTGTATCATTTATTTTTTATATTAAATATATATTCTTTGACTATTATACATCATGATAAGTATTTATCTTACAGTTAGTTAAAAATAAAATTGTTATATAAAATTTAAAAAAAACTCCATAAAAATGTACTTCTATAAAAAACACAAAGCTGCATTCGTTTTATAATGATATTCTGTAATCAACAGTATTGATAATTCTTTTGTTTTAATTTTCTGAACAAAAATCTTCCTTTTTTCACATAAAAATTATTTATTTAATTTTTTCATTTATTTCATTCTACGTTTCGGGAATAGGAGATGTCTTTTTCCTAATTAATATTATTTTAAGATATCAATCACCAACTAGTATTGTTATTTTATAAAAATCTTCCTTTTTTGATCAAAATTCTATTCTATGACATTCTACGTTCGGAAAATAAGAGATGCCTCTTTTTAATTCATATTATTTTAAGATATCAATTACCATCTAGTATTATTTTATAAAGATCTTCTCTTTTTGGTCAAAAAATTATTTATTTACTTTTTCATTTATTTCATTCTACGTTTCGGGAAAAGGAGATGTCTCTTTTCTAATTCATATTATTTTAAGATATCAACTACCAACTATATTGTTATTTTATAAAAATCTTCCTTTTTTCATCAAAAATATATTTATTTAATTTTTCCTTTATTTCATTCTACGTTTTGGGAATTGGAGATATCTCTTTCCTAATTCATATTATTTTAAGATATCATTTACCAATTAGTATTATTAATTTAATAGTATTTTACTTATTAGACTTGAGAACATTTTCTATATTATTATTCTCATATTTTGTTACTGTAATCGTTACTAACCATGCATCCGCGCAAATATAAATATAAATATCATATTCCTATTTATACACTTTTTATTTTTTTTCAAAACTGAAGAATTTATTATTATTATTATTAGTTTATGAAACTAATTTTATTTAAATTCAACATAAACTGTATTTCTTTAAATTAAAAGACACTGATTAAAAAAACTGATTTACTAAAACATCAGAACCAATCTCTACTGTTCTCTTACGTTCAACAGACGTAAATTGCAATCTGGCCCACGTCATTATTTATGTTTTCCACCCTTGCTTCTGATTGCGAGTGTTTTAAGTGTAATGTGTAAAAAAAAGAGTGCTACTAAGTGTTGTACCTCCTAATTTAAGAGCTCTGATCCACTGAACTTGATTGCTTGTTGCTGTTACTGCCAGTTTGAAACTAGCACAAAGTGGCAATTCATTCGGCTTATTGTTTGGGCGGGCCATTTGAACAAACGGGCCACACTTGATTCGTATTGTTGCACGGTGCTTAATATTATAATATTCATATAATATCACGTTTCAGCACTTTTTATTACGCTTAGAACGATTTCGTTGGCGGTTTACAGGTCTTCTAGAGGAAAGTCAAATGTAAAAAGCGATAGCGATGCACATATTCATTGCTCAATAGACTTTAAATGTAGTTTATACAATTCAAGTTATGGCAATAATCGACTTATAAAACTGAACATCTGCTGAGCACGAATTACTCCTTTTTTAAAAAATTAGTAGGTTTTGAACAAATTATTCAAAATGGCTTTTGAACATCAGTAAACACATAGATACATTGATTCAAAAAGCTATACTTCCTTCACATTCACCTATTCCTAGTTCACATATTTTCAAATGCATTATTTTTCATTTTATAAAAAGTGTGGAAGTATGAAAATAAATATTTAATTGTTAATTGAAAATAACATTATTGCAATTGATTTGTCCATATATACAAATTTGTTACGTTTTTTGCAATATTGCAAGCTCAAAAATACAAAAATATATTGTTTTTGGAAGCAAAACTATTATTTGATTTTCGCAAAAAAATCGAAAATGCAAATTTTTATATATCTTTACGTTTCAAAGGTTTCTGAATATTTTGGCATACCTTAGAAAAAATGGATGTATGTGTGTGTGTATGTATGTGTGTGTGTGCGTGTGTGTGTGCGGATACAAATTTTCGTCGACGATTTCGCTAACACCGATCAACCGATTTGAATAATAAATATATTTGCTCAAAGTCAAATTGGACCTTTGTGCCCCTCTCTACCCTATATTTATTTTTCATTTTATACAAAGTGTGTATAAAAATAAATATAATATTATTAGAACTACCATAATGATAAAAAATATAGATGATTTCTTGGATTCTTCATTAAAAATAATATTAATAGAGTTTTTGAATTAAAAATGCTATTTTTTGTAAAAAGAGTATTTAAATAATCACTATTTACTACCAAATTTAAACCATTATCTTATTTTACATATTTCTAAAATAGCTGCATTTTTTTCAATTCCACTAAGATAATAAGATTTTTTTTCACTTTTATTAATTTATATAAAAGCATATCAAAATTAATATATATGATGAAGATATAGAGGATATAGAAGAATATATAGAAGCACGATTTCTTTTATATTTTTGTCAATCAACTCTTTCCACTCGGGAATTCCGAAATTAATATGTATTTTGTCGCCGGAGCGGCGGCATCCGAGTGAAAAGGGTAATATTTACAATTACAATTACAATTACAATTTAGAATAAACAATTTAAAAAGTCACTGTACCAAATATAATTAATAAAAAATTAATTCATTTCTAGTTAGTTTTTCTAATCATATATCGATATTGATGATTTGTAAACAAATTTCTACTCATTGAGGTAAAATAATTATGTAGATATATTATTAAATATATATTATAATATATATTATAATTTTGTAATATTTATTAAAAATAGTTATTTTTATAGGAGTATATACCCTGTGCGAATTAAACTGTAGGTACATTACGCGTAACGTATTTTTTCTAATTATATCTTTATACAAGTCGACATTCACTAAATGCAATTATTGGCAATAAAATTACCGTACAGTGAATATCAGATTTGAATCTGACAAAAAAATGCGACATTCCTAATTTTTTGCATAGCTATATTAATGTTTGTGCATTTTACGAGTATTCTCGTATAGCGATTTATACGGTTTCATTGTCTGCCTACCGTTTAATTAATACTCCTTATGGGCTTGTAGGTAATTAATTGCTAATCGCATATTACTGTTAATTGTACATTTCACAACGAAAAGTGGACCACGAGAGCTAATAGTTTTTAATATCCACTATTTCCTTAATTACTGTTCGGTAAATGATTGTGCTTTTTAGTCGTCAAAGGTTGTTAAGTCATTTAATTAATTATTATACTTTTAACTTTTTTTCAACAAATAACTGTACATCCGAAGTTATAGATATACTGGTACCTACTAGCTAGAATATATATAAAACTAGTGGGCATCGAGCTTTAAGGCAAATTGCTAGAACTTCCCGTACCGAAAACTAGATTATTAAAAAAGCTTTGCAAAACTTTGAAAATATTAGATTTTTGAGAAATTTTGAAATTTTGAAAAAAAAAAAGACTTTATTGAAATATTTGTATTTTTTATATTTTGTTTTTCTTTGTATTTTAATTTATTATAAAAATTTTGAACATTTTTTTAAGCAATCGCGCTGCATAGCTGATTTGAAGTCGAAATATAAAAGCGCGTGAGCGCCGCGTAGACGTCTGAAATGTAGACATCGAGACGGTACCAATATAAATGTACACAACATTTGTAATTATTATTATAATCTTTATAAAATATCTGATAATACGATGTACATATGTCTAATGTTTAGTTTTAGCCGCCAAATGGCATTATTTTTTACTTTTTTATTGGATCATTTTACCAGTTGTTCATTTCGTCAGTACAAGTAAAATGTTTTTTGAATTATTTCAATCGGACGCTCCGTTATCTCAAAAACTGAAGTACTATTTTTTGCACTTTTTGCCCCGTATTTCCAAAACGGCTAGATCTGTCTTTGCCAAAAACTAATCAGGACGTCTCCTTATGAGTAGGAATCGAATGTTTTTTTAATTATTCAAATCAGTTGATTCGTGATCGCGAAATCGTCGACGAAAATTTGTATCCGCACACACACACGCACTCACACACACACACATCAATTTTTTCTAAGGTGCCAAATGTTCAGAAACCTCTAAAACGTAAAGGTATGCAACCACTTTAATTTTCGATTTTTTTGCGATTACTATAACCCTACTGGAAGTTAATAATATCTTAAATCGATATAGTAATAATACTCTATCATGTATTCTAATATTATCTATGTTTTTATTCATTTTGCGTATCTTCTTCGTATTGGGTTTATTTGATGATTATATTAGAGCAATTATCCATCCACAAAATAAAAACAAAAAGCTTAAAATTAAAATTAATTGGTCAAAATCTAGGTTTTCGCATAAACTTTCGCTTTGTGGTTTTAAACGAATTCCCAAATTTACCGAAGAGACATCGATTTTTTTTAGTTTAATTGACCTATCTTTTTTAAATGCTTTTTGTCTTTCAGTGAAAACCAGATTACTTTCATTGCAGATCTTCGCTACAAATATATATATTTTTAAAGTAATCAACAAACAATGTATGTACAAGCCATTTAAATATCATCATTAAAAATAGTACCAGTAACATTTTAGATTTTTAGAAAACTATAACATATACATCCACTGATTTTTATAATCTGAGAACATTAAATTTTAGTGAAAAAAATATTTTTTTCAAATATAATTTTCCAGAACTTTTATATATTTCTTCAACTCGTAGAAGAAAACTACAGATCTAGGACTAAAACGTTTTGCAAAGTAGTAAATCAAATTACACAAAGAAAAATAATATCTAGTAATTAATTCTTGAACATAATTATTAAAATGTGACGTATTAATTTCAAGATTAGATAATTAGTTTTGACAATTTAATTTATTTAGAATATAAAACTTTTTTAATTATCACCAGGTAATTGTAATACGTCTGCGCAAAATTAATTATATAATGTCTGTGGAATATAACGGAATATTGTCTCATTGTTAATAATTTATTTTGAATTAAATACTAGTAAATTGTTTTAGCAAAAATTAATTAGATTTATTAACGAGACCTGAAAAATCTCAATAATAATGTGAGATATTTAGTTTTGGCTAATTAATATCAGCGAATTATAATAATTTAAAAATAACAAATTAGCTGCCCAATACAACTTTTATTCATTATACAGGATAACTAGCATACTGTTTGAAAGTAAATACAAGTTCTTTGACCAGCTTTTTAAACCTTGAACTTAAAGCTTTTTAGCTTTGAATAAAACTTTGTAGCTTGGAATTAATAACATCAAATTATATTACATTTTTAGAATGTTTAGAAATAAATGTATAAATTAAATACGCAACAAATTAACTGCTCAGCTATTCAAATCTTTGGAAAGCTTCTTAGCTTTTATGGAAGCATCTTAGCTTGTAAAAATTAAATAAAGGCTTCTTAACTTTTATGGAATATACTTTTATGTATCTAATAATAGTCATATTATATTTTAGACTGTTTAGGGATAGAGATGTACATAATGAGTAATCAGCAAATTATATGTTCAATACCAATTAGGGATAGCTCAATAAAAGTTAAACCTATTATAAACTGCCGATAACACTCTGAAAATATATACTACCCAGTTCCTTAAGCTAATGAAAAGCTTCTTAACTTGATATAGAGATTTGTATTTCACTTAAGTATTAATATCAAAATACTTCTTAACTCCGTTTTTGCAAGAGCAAAGAAAATTGATTAATTTTTGATTCGAGATGAATTGAATACCTGTCGCATATTTAATCTCATCGATCAGGTGCCAAACGCGACGTGCCAAGTGTCTGTTACAGTTCGAAATCGCTTTTTTTTATTTCGTTAATATTCTCCTCCGCGTGCCGTTGTCATATCATTGTTGATGCTCCTGTTATATGTTATAAGTGCTTCGTACAATAAACGACTACGTTTCAAAACGAATTTAATAGTACGACAGCTGGTGGTAAAAATCTTCAAGATATACATCCATTTCTCAAGATTTGATAAAGAAAACGCAGCTGTTTCAAACATATAATATGTACTCTTAGAATTATGTTACTCCTTCAATGTTCTGAATCTAAACATAATTATAAGATTTATCTAAATTTACAAAACTATGAAAAATACAGAGTGCACCATCAATATGTGGTCAATGTAAACATTAACATAGACATTGAATTACTTGACCGACGTTGTGTTTTGAACCTGGCTAGATAAAATTGTGAGGCTTTAAGTTTGATAATAAAAAAAAGTTTATCAAAATTCATTGAAAATTCAAGTTATCCAACATTTCCATTGACCACATATTAATGGCGCACCCTGTATTTTCCATAGATTTGTTTTAGATAAATCTTATAATTATGTTTAGATTCAGACCATTGAAGGAGTAACATAATTCTAAGGGTCTTAAATACAGAAACGCGTCTTAAACGGGAAACCATAATATTCGGGATATAGACAACTAGTTTCGACGTGCAGGAACCGGCGCGAAAGACGTATTAAATGAGAAATCTTGTCAAACATAATCGTCTTAACGGGATTCCTATGCAGTAATAATAATATATAGTGTATAAATCAATCGTGAATTCACTACATTTTTATTAATTTTTTGTCTATTCTCAATAATTTAATTTACTTAATAATTAAGTTAGAAAACACTTGAAATTATCAAGAGTATTATCAAGGTAATTAAGATAAAAAACTTAAACTTTAAAATAATTAAACAAAATTAGATTTTCCATAAACTTTCGCTTCGTGGTTTTATACAAAGTTCTCCGTAGAATAAAATAATTTGGTGAAAAAATTATTACCAGATTTAAATAAAATTATTTTACAATCAGTGTTTTGAATTCTAACCAAGCATTTCTTCTTGTGTGATAAAAATACTTCAGTATTTTCAACCCCAAAACCAACAAAAAACAAATTACATTTTGAAACGTTCTTCGATTAAAAAATGACTCATAAATAGAGATTTTGATGAATTTCGCTTATATGCCAAATTTTTATTTTTCGACCGATATTTATGTTTTTGTAAGGTATTTCACTAATATTCAATCTAATGTGCCAAAGCTTATAATTCACCTTAAGATGTGTCTTGACTCCCTAAAGACTAATTAAGAAGGCCAATTTTCAGATTTTTTACATAGAGTACATAGGGTTATATATATAAAGCATATTTTTTTGATCCACAACCAATATTTGACTAATTGTAAGTAGATTGAGTACTAGAATATTTTGACTAATAAAAACTAATAAAAAATTTGCCGATGCTTTTAATTAGCTTCAAGATATAATTCTAAATATTTTAATATAGTTAGAGAATTTTTGTAGAAGTATCACCTCATCATTATATTGAAGAACCAATATTTTTCCAAATAGTCTGTTTGTAGAAGATTGTGCAATACTAGAATGTTTGATATTTAATTTGTTTCAAGATAGTTAACAAATCTTGAATCTACTAGAAGCTTGTAATTTGTCTCAAGGTGTGTTCCGACTACTTAAACTCCAACCAACAATAAGTATTTTAAATCTAGTCAGAAATCTCGGATTGTAATAATAATACCTCATTTTTCCTAATATATTTAGTCGTTCTTCAAATAATCAATATTTAGATAATATAAAAAATAACTCTGACTTGCGTCATTGGGATATTGAGATTTTGAGAAATTTTATTTATAAGCAATATATTTTTTCATCTAAATAGTATAAAATCGATATTGAACAACCAATATTTTTCCAAGTACCGATATTTTACCAAGTATTAGAGGATATCGACCGATATTTATTTTTTCTTAAGATATCTAACTAATTTTCAATCCACTCTGCCAGATGATTTAATTCATCTCAAGATGTGTCCCGACTCCTCCTCTACAAGAAAACGAGTTTGTTGCCAGACGCTTCGACATTGACATTGTAAAAGATAATAACAAAAATTGATCGTGCTCGCTGAAGCAGGAAGAGTATCCGAATGTCTCACGAAATATATTTTGGGAATGCCTTATAAACGGTACACGCACACCACTGATACATATTTCATTGATTTCGGTTATTTTTTATTTTTATTAATCGGTTAATAAACTTAAAAAAACTGCATTACAAAATACACTGTTTGTACATGGCGACGGAGAAAATAATTGTTAATTTGGAAAATTATTTTTATTTTAACAATTAGACTCTAAATGTGACCTCTAGTAATTGTTAAGGATTTTTATAGAAAGAAAACATGTGTCAGTGGTTGACTTGTGGCGATCGTGATATTATTGTTGTTAAAGAGCAGGTGCCTTGAAATAATTAAACTGAACTAGACCCTACAAACTAATTTTTGGTTTTGATACTTTATTTAACAGCAATCATATTTACTCAATTCTATGAACTATGTAATTAATGCTAAATCAAATTTAAATCAAATCAAATCAAAGTTTGAGATACTGGACTCGAAAATTTGAAGAAACTCAAGATGACCAAATCAAGACATAATCATATTAAAATATTGTAATTGTATAAAATTCTGTATCTGAAATATATATGGGTGGTCCATAATATGGATATTTACGATTTTCCTTGCTCGCAGGAGCTCAAATGCTTCCAACTTGTTAAAAAAAAACTCTGAAAGTTTTAGCTCTTAATATTAACTTTAAGATAGACCGCACACGCACTCCAATCAAAGTTTGTATGGAAATAACATGGGTAAAATTTCATTTGTTTTATAACTTCGACGCGACAAGTGAATCAAAATTTTGAGAATAACATTGTATTTGCTTATTTTGATCATAAATAAAAAAAAATGATATATTTCATAAAAGAAGTGTTTACTTAGAAAAAAAACCAAAAAACTTTGGTTCGAGTGCGGATTATGTTAGAGTTAATATTAAGAGCTAAAACTTTGAGAGATTTTTTTTTATGAATTTGGAAGCATTTGAGCCCCTGGGAGCAAGAAAATTCGAAAATGTCCATATTAAGCACCACCCTAATATATATATATATATATATGTATATATATATATAAACAATCTTCTAATATAACTAATATAATCCAGAATTCCATCTATACAATTATTCTGCGTTGATGGAAAATGATCTTTTTCATATAATTAAAATGCACCTAAAAATGTCTGAATACACCTGTTGCCACAAAACTAGGTTGAAAAATTATATCCAGTGTTTGATTAATAGAAATAATAATAACCATACAAATGGAAGCAAAACTTTATATTGAATTATGTCAATTCGTGAAAAAATACGTTAAAAATAGAATATTGCTCGCCAAAGTCGATCACTGAGGATTTAGTACCAATTAGCAAAATTGTTAATATATTATATTATTATTTTTATCATTAGAGAAAATATATTAATATGTAAAATATACGTAAATTGCAATACTATACTGAAAACTAGAAAGTCATGCAAAACGTACCTACTACCCCTAAAAATACCATGTTTGGGCATTAATTGTCATATTCAAAATGTAAAGTTGAAATAATTAAACTGAATCAAACAAGCCATTTATCTATTCTCTTTGTTTCAGAAAAAATACATTTTTATCTGTTTTTACATTTCAGAAAAACAATATCCAGAATTGAGCTTTTGGAATAAAATTTCAATTTTATATTACCTTATCGATTATATTTAGAGGTGTGAATAATAGTTTATAATTTCTTGTGCAGTTGAAAGAACTCAAATTGCATTAATTGCCAAAAGTTAATTTTTTGTAAAATTCCGAAGTGGTCTGTATACCGTTGGTCATTAAAGAATGTTTCCATTACCATTTAACATGTTCTGGCAGTTTTTAAATCTGTTTGCTTTTGTTTAATGAAATAATATTACCGTTATCCATATGGATATATATATATATATATATTATATATATATATATACACAAATTATACGACACCAGTCAATATAGTTGATATTCACAGATTTAAACGAACATTAAACTTCTATGTCTAGTAAATTGTGGTATTCGCTGCAAAATGTGTGTGGTTTATTGAATATGTTCAAAGTTATGGGATATCGGTTTGATTTATTTCCGCAAAATATTTCAAATGACTAAAATCAATGTCCGTTTGAGTTATGTAAATTTAACGTCCGAGTTATTGGTTTTCTACATAAAAATAATAGACTTGAAGAAATATACAGTATAAAATCCAATGTAGTTAAATCACATGAAAAAACTGAAAGTTTTCCTAGTATGAATATATCACTGAATTATAGAAGTATCCATAATTTGTTTATAATCTAATATATTATGCATTGATAATTTAGGTCAATTGAACAACATGTAGTATCTCATTTTATGAAATTCAAGCACTTTTGTAAATATTATGTTGTATAACTATTATATTGTAAATTTGCATGTAGTGCAATAATAAACAAGTAATTTTTACCAAATTTTTTCATTTTATTTAAAATATATTTCATATAGTAGTGATTTTGTTTCAAAATAACAAAGATTTAAAAGCGCATAATGGACTCACATGGGTTATTCCAGTGTAATGTGTTTTCATATAATTTGTTAATTTATTAATTATTATGGTTGTTAATTTAATTCATTTGGCGTTTAATTTTGTTGGCGTGTATAATTACATTACAATGTTTATGATGAAACGGACGTCGTTATTTAATATGTATTTCATAAATATTAGCAGAAGATTTTTTTTAATTAATATAAATTACAAGCTCTCTATATAGACATTGAGTAATTGTGCTGATAAAATAAAATTGCAGAAATTGAATTTTTAGACGTATATATTTTTCAAAAAATTATAGATTTTAAAACTTCGGGCTTTATTTATTTGATGAGCTTTTGATAAAATCTAAAAAATATAATAATAAATGGGCAAACCCATCATATATTGGTTATAGAGAAATATTTGTACAATGTGAGAGTCAATTATTAAATTGCATTTATTTATATTAATTTAAAAAAAACTACATTTAAAAGTTTGTTCTAAATGCCAACTTTTGTAAGAATTAAATTTGAATTTTTCTTTCGATAAAGTTTTTTCACTTCAATACTGTTTTTTTTCGTATAAGTAACATTTCACAATAATATATATATATATATATATATATATATATATATGTGTGTGTGTGTGTGTGTAATTATAGAGATTAACGTTCCAAATATAAAACCAAGTCAGATAAAAACAATAGCCCAAATTAAATTTATCATTTTTCCCATAGGTCTAAACAAATTATGAGCAGTTTAAGTTTTTTATAAACGGTATTTAAACAATAAACATATCTCAACTAATTCGATGCAAAACAACAGCAATCTACCGCCGCGGTAAAATAATTGCAGCGGCATGCTAAGCGTTAATATTGATCATTAAGAGAATTGAACAGACTCCAATAAATCCATCGCGCCGTCAAGAATCATTTGAAAACATTTTTATTAGAGATATATAAATAAAAAATATTTAGTTTGTTAATTCTTATAATGAACAGAGAGCTAACTGACTGTTTCCTATCAGTAAGCAAAATAAAATATATTAAAAATATTGTAAACTAACATTTGGATATTTTCTTCTCACTTGCGTAACTGATTAATTTAAGGCTGGTAGTTGATAAATAAATTCTAAAAATAGAACTTCTAAAAACACAATGTTGAGACATATAATAACTAAAAAAGAGTTTTAAAATTCTTTAATATTATTTATATTAAAATTATAAATTCTTTATATTTTATCTTCCTATTATTTTGATGAAGAAAAATTTATTGCTGATTATTTATCGAATTTTGGAGTAACTTCGTCCAATTGGCACCAATGTCAAAAATTCGACACAACCCTAGTATGCAAGTGAAAACAAAACAATATGATATCAATCATTGTGGAAATTTTGACACAAATATTATACTCTAATATTGTGAATATTATGAATATATGTATTATACTCGTATACGATATTGTCTACGAATTTTGGTTTAATACAAGTCTGTAAAATTATTATAAAATTAATAGAAAATAAAATAAGAAGTATAAAATTTATACTTAAGATTTAATATAAATTTATGGTAAATCTCTGCAAGTTTTGAAGATCTATAATTGGTAGTCAAACGATTTTTGCATTAAACTATTCATTTACCGAATCATAAACATATCGATACTGCCAATTGTAAATTTCTAATAACGTTTATATTAATTCCAAACTAAATGAAATAAATTGGAAATTGCCAAAATAAATGCAACAATTGAAAATTGTCAAAATTATATGGTTAAGCACTACAACAATTGAAATAAAAACGATTTCTTTCATGAACCCATTCTGTCGTAAAATAGACCAATGTTATGGCAAGGCTATGTTACGTTCCAGTTTTCATACAAACGCTACTAAATACTATCAAAATACCATGTATTTGCTGTGCGATAAAGAGTTCAAAAAAAAAATTATCAAGCCATATCTCAAAGATCCAGGTATGATAACATCGTTTTTTTTATATCTATGCGTTTATAGGTTAGGATTTCAATCTAAAATGCCTGGCTGCACAGCAACCACATAGGATTTTGACAGTTTTTTGTACCACTTTATATGAAAACTGCCACATAACATAGCAGATTCGGCCCTTTAATGTGATAAACAATGGTATAATGAATACTTTTGAATATGAATGGAATATATTGGTATATTGGAATAACAACGTATACCAAATAGTATAGAATTAATTTATCAAATCGTTTCATTTTATTCAGTTTCTCTGCAAAATTGGAGCTATATAAGCCTATATATTGTTCGAGATATTTTTCAATCAATCAACTCTACGACTAAATTTGATATGCTGCGGGATATATAATTTATTCGTTTAGTAACACGACCAGACAACATATACGATGATTATTGTTAATTAATGCCAAGTTTTGCTTTGCTTGCTGTTTGCTGAACGATATGTTTTTGCAGATTACTCATTAGTTATTCGCGCTCTCGATGTTTGACTAGTGATAATATTTATGGCAACTATTGGAAACGCCATTGTATGTTCATAAACGGTTTATAAAACGCGATGTTATATTATATGATATGCATTGGCCCGTAACAAAATACACACACATGTAGATATATATATATATATATATATATATATATAATATATATATATTATTTTTTATGTAATAGTAAGTTATAGATTCACTCCAGAGGTCTGTACTCGAAAATTTGTCCGTTTCCTTATTACTATTTATTATTGTCCTCTTCGCCTTTCAAAATCGTTTTAATTTCAAGCTAGAAAAATCAAGTTTTTTCTTCAGAAGTTTTCAAAAGCTATTGTCTGCTTCACAATTTTTTACATAAATGAGCTTTTTTATTGATTATAACACAGATACCCAAACTTTTTTGTGTTATAATCCCCTTGGCCTTTGCCTGGACCCCAAGATTTTTAGAAAAAGTTAACAATATTTCACATTAATAATAAAAGTTAACAATATTGTTATTTACTTTTAGCTTTGTTTATAATATCGTATAAGGCTTCTTATTATTAGTATATTATAAATAACAGATATTAACATGGTGCATTGGAAATTCACCACCGTAGACCCCCATTTTCATTTCGTGGATTCCAAACATTTTTTTTCGCTGACGTGAAAATTTTCATGAACCCCTAGGGGTTCATGTGAACCACATGGGAATCACTGGCCTATAACATATATTTAAATATCTGTCATCCCAGTGAATAAATGGTTAAGTCAATTTCACTATTTTGCAAAGCTTGATTTCAAAGTTCTATTACTCGTGTAATATCGCGTATTTGGTTTTAATGGTTTAAATTTTATATAAAGTACTTCATTAACTTTCGTTCCTAACCAAT